>NC_056438.1:71183801-71226301 GCF_018296145.1 Oncorhynchus tshawytscha | reverse complement strand
TTGGCAACATTGATTGGACAAAAAAAAATTGGTATCTTTAAGTTTGTTTTTGGTGTATTAAACTAAGCATTTAGCCTTGTCGACTTGACGATGTTTAAATGTTTATGTTGAAATGGTGCTGGAATAGCGGAAGCAGGGCTCCTGTTGTCTTTGTGCTGACTTGCGGTAACTCTCCATGGTTCTAAATCACTGATTGTTTAGTAAACTGTCAGAAACATTCACTTGCTTGACCATGCTGCAGGTGATTTAACTGTTTGCTACGTGCAATATTTGCTTTGTGGACTTCACCTGACAGATGCTGCTCTCCGGTTTTGTGATGAAACAAACATTATGTGTAGTTGAATTTATTCTCCACTGTGTGACTGTTGTGTTTTTGTTGTCACACCTTATTGTATATCACGGTGGCATATCAACGAATGGGTCATAGAGCAAACAATGCAATTATTACAACAGGTTGTAATATGGCTGTTTTTACTGGCTTGGCTTCCCCAGTGACTTGACCCACACACTACTACTGAACACAGAGATATAGTCTTGTATGTGAGAAATTGTCTTATTTTGTCAGAGCAATAAATATTTAATGACTTTATCATTATTTAGGAGGACATCTCACAGCATTTACAAATAAAAACATATTCATCATTCATACAAGACTGAAAATACAAACATTTAGCGATACACACACAATTAGAACAGAGTTGTATTGTGAATGGTGTCGCACATCTGCCCAGAGACAATGACATCTATTTGGAAAAATTGACAACGAGTTTAATTCAGCCATGAACACAGGGAGACAGTTATAACTGAATGAGGAGTGGTGCTCCACTGGCTTGATTGCCTGGTTGTCATCCTCTGAAGGTGACACAAACACCCCATTCCCCGTCGGGCCTACTAACGCAATGAGACAGTAATGGTTTCGTATGACGAGTGAGAAATGAGCACAGGTACTGAGACACTGCTTACAGGGTGAGAAATAGACAGTGATGTTGCCGTGAGCTTATAGGACGCCCAGTGATAACTGAGTGAGGAATGGGTGTATTAAGACACTCGCAATGTGCATGTCAGATAACGTACTGAAAAATGTGTGTATTGAGACACTCGCAGCATGTGTGTGTGAGTGTGTGTGCGTGCATGTGAGATAACTTACTGAAGAATGTGTGTATTGAGACACTCGCAGCGTGTGTGTGTGAGTGTGTGTGCATGCATGTGAGATAACTTACTGAAGAATGTGTGTATTGAGACACTCGCAGCGTGTGTGTGTGAGTGTGTGTGCATGCATGTGAGATAACTTACTGAAGAATGTGTGTATTGAGACACTCGCAGCGTGTGTGTGTGAGTGTGTGTGCATGCATGTGAGATAACTTACTGAAGAATGTGTGTATTGAGACACTCGCAGCGTGTGTGTGTGAGTGTGTGTGCATGCATGTGAGATAACTTACTGAAGAATGTGTGTTTGAGACAGCAGCATGTGTGTGAGAGTGTGTGTGTGTGCGTTTAACTGAGTGTGAGATAACTGAGTGAGGAAATGTGTATTGAGACACTCGCAGCGTGTGTGTGTGTGTGTGAGTGAGTGAGTGAGTGAGTGAGTGAGTGAGTGAGTGTGAGATAAGTGAGTGAGGAATGGGTGTATTGAGACACTGGTGGAGAGACAATGATAGCACAATGAGAAATGAAAGGTCCTGTTCCCAAACAGAGTGGTTCACTGGAGGGGTGAAGGAACACACAGCTAGGAGCTGATAGCTTCTTACTTTTCTCCTGGGAGCAGGCTCATTACTGAGAGTTATGGGACAGGGTGAGCCCTGCTCTAAATCTCTGTAGAATTGTTACAACACAAGGGAGAGGAGGGGGGAGAGGACAGGGTAGAGGGTAGAGGACAGGGTAGAGGAGGGTAGAGGACACAGTGGGACAAACAACTCACTTAGTTCCTTTTTGTCTTGGGATGTATACTCCTCTTAGAGTGCTGTATTCAATAAAAAACACACCGCTTTTATGCTTACCACTGTTACGTTCCCCAGTTTATGTGTTGTAGTTTGTGTATTTGCATGTGTTTATTTCAGGAAATGGCTTCCTGAAATCCCTCAAGCAGCTGATTGGTCGACTGCATGGCTAATTGGAGAGCTGACCCCGCCCCCTCGTCAAGACGCAGCTGTCTCCAATTACCTATTCCTTCTGAAGCTATATATAAAGCCAGTGTTCTGTTCAGGAGGGAGATTTTTGTTAAAGGTTGATATTGCTGGGGATCATTGATGGGAGGTCATTGCAGAGAGATTGAATGTGAGAGAGGTCATTGCTAAGAGAGGAGGCTGATGGCTGTGGATAATTTACTATGTTAGTTGTTGGTAGCAGTTGGTATGGTCTGTGAGTTTGTTGCTCAGATAGAGCTTATTTGATGTCCTTTGTTTCTTAGTTTGTTTGAGAAATTATTTGTTCTCCTGTTTCATTTGTTCTCAGGGTGGAAGGGGAAGGCACCTAGGGAGTGCTTAGGCAAGAGGCCCGCGGGCATACATATACCCGTAGTATATTCACTGTCTAGGCACAATAGGTAAGACCTGGGCGGACCACCCCCTGTATTTTGGTTAGGGCACCAGGTGGTGCTAAATTAGGTAAGTAGTGGGTAGGCCGGTAAGATAGGAGAGGGGGGAGCTTTAAGATTGACTTGCTTTGCTTTGGTTCCGTCCAGCCCCTTTTCCCCATATTACCGTGTAAAGGAATAAAGTCCTTGTAAACGGTATCACATTCTGCCTGTTGTCATTCTTACTCGCACCTACAGTCCATACCTTTTTCACTTCACGGAGAGTTTACTTGTAGCAGGGTGTTGCGTTCCCTCTTCATAGAGGCGTGCGTAACAACCACCACAATCTACAAACGCACACACACACACACACACACACAGTCAACCTTTCGACTAATCCACTTCTTCAATGTCTTTGATTTAAAAGTGATTGTTCTATATCTGAACAATTGGAAATGCCCTTTAATCATCTCACACACGTACACATGCACGCACACACACACAGATGATTAAAGGGCATTTGCAATTGTTCAGATATAGAACAATCACTTTTAAATCAAAGACATTGAAGAAGTCAGAGAGAATATTGTTATACAGAAACCTCTCCTCCCTGAGCTCCGGCTTCGTTTGTCAACTGTTGTTTTCAGCACTTCTATGGATGTCACGAGTTTCACTTAATGTGTCATACATCCAAGCTGATATTCCAGTGTGATTTTCTGACTGTGATGCTGCAGGAGGTTTGTTGTCTGACTCTCTTGTAAACTGACCCGCTCTATGCTAGTTTCTGAAACCCCCAACCCACATAAACTGACCTGCTCTATGCTAGTTTCTGAAACCCCTAACCCACATAAACTGACCTGCTCTATGCTAGTTTCTGAAACCCCCAACCCACATAAACTGACCTGCTCTATGCTAGTTTCTGAAACCCCCAACCCACATAAACTGACCCGCTCTATGCTAGTTTCTGAAATCCCCAACCCACAGAAACTGACCTGCTCTATGCTAGTTTCTGAAACCCCCAACCCACATAAACTGACCTGCTCTATGCTAGTTTCTGAAACCCCCAACTCACATAAACTGACCCGCTCTGTGCTAGTTTCTGAAACCCCCAACCCACATAAACTGACCTGCTCTATGCTAGTTTCTGAAACCCCTAACCCACATAAACTGACCTGCTCTATGCTAGTTTCTGAAACCCCCAATATAAACTGACCTGCTCTATGCTAGTTTCTGAAACCCCCAACTCACATAAACTGACCCGCTCTGTGCTAGTTTCTGAAACCCCCAACCCACATAAACTGACCTGCTCTATGCTAGTTTCTGAAACCCCCAACCCACATAAACTGACCTGCTCTATGCTAGTTTCTGAAACCCCCAACTCACATAAACTGACCCGCTCTGTGCTAGTTTCTGAAACCCCCAACCCACATAAACTGACCTGCTCTCTGAAACCCCCAACCCACATAAATGCTAGTTTCTGAAACCCCCAACCCACATAAACTGACCTGCTCTATGCTAGTTTCTGAAACCCCCCCCATAAAACCCCACATAAACTAAACTGACCGCTCTATGCTAGTTTCTGAAACCCCCAACCCACATAAACTGACCCGCTCTATGCTAGTTTCTGAAACCCCCAACCCACAGAAACTGACCCGCTCTATGCTAGTTTCTGAAACCCCCCAACTCACATAAACTGACCTGCTCTATGCTAGTTTCTGAAACCCAACCCAACCCACATAAACTGACCTGCTCTATGCTAGTTTCTGAAACCCCCAACCCACAGAAACTGACCTGCTCTATGCTAGTTTCTGAAACCCCCAACCCACATAAACTGACCCGCTCTATGCTAGTTTCTGAAAAACCCCCAACTCACATAAACTGACCTGCTCTATGCTAGTTTCTGAAACCCCCAACCCACATAAACTGACCTGCTCTATGCTAGTTTCTGAAACCCCCAACCCACAGAAACTGACCTGCTCTATGCTAGTTTCTGAAACCCCCAACCCACATAAACTGACCCGCTCTATGCTAGTTTCTGAAACCCCCAACCCACATAAACTGACCTGCTCTATGCTAGTTTCTGAAACCCCTAACCCACATAAACTGACCTGCTCTATGCTAGTTTCTGAAACCCCCAACCCACATAAACTGACCTGCTCTATGCTAGTTTCTGAAACCCCCAACCCACATAAACTGACCCGCTCTATGCTAGTTTCTGAAATCCCCAACCCACAGAAACTGACCTGCTCTATGCTAGTTTCTGAAACCCCCAACCCACATAAACTGACCTGCTCTATGCTAGTTTCTGAAACCCCCAACTCACATAAACTGACCCGCTCTGTGCTAGTTTCTGAAACCCCCAACCCACATAAACTGACCTGCTCTATGCTAGTTTCTGAAACCCCCAACCCACATAAACTGACCTGCTCTATGCTAGTTTCTGAAACCCCCAACTCACATAAACTGACCCGCTCTGTGCTAGTTTCTGAAACCCCCAACCCACATAAACTGACCTGCTCTATGCTAGTTTCTGAAACCCCCAACCCACATAAACTGACCTGCTCTATGCTAGTTTCTGAAACCCCCAACCCACATAAACTGACGCGCTCTATGCTAGTTTCTGAAACCCCCAACCCACATAAACTGACCCGCTCTATGCTAGTTTCTGAAACCCCCAACCCACAGAAACTGACCCGCTCTATGCTAGTTTCTGAAACCCCCAACTCACATAAACTGACCTGCTCTATGCTAGTTTCTGAAACCCCCAACCCACATAAACTGACCTGCTCTATGCTAGTTTCTGAAACTAGTTTCTGACCCCAACCCACAGAAACTGACCTGCTCTATGCTAGTTTCTGAAACCCCCAAGTTTCTGAAACCCCCACATAAACTGACCTGCTCTATGCTAGTTTCTGAAACCCCCAACCCACATAAACTGACCTGCTCTATGCTAGTTTCTGAAACCCCCAACCCACAGAAACTGACCTGCTCTATGCTAGTTTCTGAAACCCCAACCCACAGAAACTGACATAAACTGACCTGCTCTATGCTAGTTTCTGAAACCCCCAACCCACATAAACTGACCCGCTCTATGCTAGTTTCTGAAACCCCCAACCCACATAAACTGACCCGCTCTACACTTCTCATATAGACGCCTCAAAAATAGGTTTTGAAATGAAACAGAACCAGTGGTTTTTGTTGCGCTACCAGAGATGTGGTATTCTGGCCTATGAAATTTATTCTATGGTTCTCCTATGGACAGCCGAATAACCCTTTTGGAACCCTTTTTTCTAAGACTGTATATATGTGGATGTCTGCAACCAGTATGTGTGTGACCAAGTGTACTGTATGTTACTCAATAGTTAGTGTGTATGCCCATGGCTGTGGGCAGTCTCAGTGCAGCCAGAGAAGCAATGATCTGATTGAATCTGACAGGGTGGAAATGTTACAGTGCATCCTCACCTCAACACCCTGACCACTGCAGTGTGTGTGTGTGTGTGTGTGTGTGTGTGTGTGTGTGTGTGTGTGTGTGTGTGTGTGTGTGTGTGTGTGTGTGTGTGTGTGTGTGTGTGTGTGTGTGTGTGTGTGTGTGTGTGTGTGTGTGTGTGTGTGTGTGTGTGTGTGTTCTCTTTGCTCTTGGTGGCCAGCTCAGAGGTTAACTAGAGCTAACAGCACACCCATGCTCAAACCTGTCTCTCCTCTATACGCCTCTTTGCCAAAACACAATTCAGATCGGCATTTAGCAAGCCTGCAAATGTTTCATCTTCGTAATGTCATTGACAGCTATTGGACACCTGCCTTGGATCAATATGCAGTAATTCATATTCAAGATACAGGCACTCCAATCAAATATAGATAGAAATCGATCATACACCAAAATGTAAAGCATAAAAACTTGGACTGTGACATTGCATCAATAGTTATTACAGGCTTTCTGGACAAACTAGAAGATGAAGGTAGAGCTCTCTCTCTTTTTAAAAAGGACATTTTATTGATTTGTTTTCCCCTTCATCAGAATGTCTGACTAATGGACATATGCATCACCATTATGGCAGCCTGTCACTGGCTCTACTCTGGACTATGGCTCCTTACTCTTTGTTTCTGTAATTAGCTGAGGGTCATGTGAGGACTCATGTCCTTCTTGGTTATAGCTTATGTCCTCTGGCTAGGCTGCTCAGAGCTCTCTCCCTCTGCTTCTATCTCTCTTCCTCTCCTTCTCTAACTGTCCCTCCTTCTCCTTCTCTCTGTCCCTCCCTCTCCTTATCTCTGTTGCTTTCACTCTCTCTCTCGCCTTCTCTCTCTCTGTCCCTCTCATTCTCTCTGTCCCCCTCTCTCTCTCTCCCTCTCCTTCTCTCTGTCGCTTTCACTCTCTCTCTCGCTCTCTCTCTCTCATTCTCTCTCTCTGTCCCTCTCATTCTCTCTGTCCCCCTCTCTCTCTCTCCCTCTCCTTCTCTCTGTCGCTTTCACTCTCTCTCTCGCTCTCTCTCTCTCATTCTCTCTCTCTGTCCCTCTCATTCTCTCTGTCCCCCTCTCTCCTTCTCCAACTTTCCCTCCCTCTCCTCTCTGTACCTCTCTGTCTTTCAATTCAATTCAATTCAACTCAATGCAAGAGCTTTACTGGCATGGCAAACATATGTTAACATTGCCAAAGTAAGTGAAGTAGATAATAAACAAAAAGTGAAATAAACAATATAAATTAACAGTGAACATTACAGTGACTTGCGAAAGTATTCACCCCCTTAGCATTTTTCCTATTTTGTTGCCTTACAACCTGGCATGAAAATTGATTTTGGGGGGTTGTATCATTTGATTTACACAACATGCCTACCACTTTGAAGATACAAAATATTTTTTGTTGTGAAACAAACAAGAAATAAGACCAAAAAAACTGAAAACTTGAGCGTGCCAAAGTCAATACATTGTAGAGTCACCTTTTGCAGCAATTTCAGCTGCAAGTCTCTTGGGGTATGTCTCTATAAGCTTGGCACATCTAGCCACTAGGATGTTTGCCCATTCTTCATGACAAAACTGTTCCAGCTCCTTCAAGTTGGATGGGTTCCACTGATGTACAACAATCTTTAAGTCATACCACAGATTCTCAATTGGATTGAGGTCTGGGCTTTGACAAGGCCATTCCAAGACATTTAAATGTTTCCCCTTAAACCACTCAAGGGTTGCTTTAGCGGTTTTTCTTAGGGTCATTGTCCTGCTGGAAGGTGAACCTCCGTCCCAGTACCTAAATCTCTGGAAGACTGAAACAGGTTTCCCTTAAGAATTTCACTATATTTAGCGTCATCCATCATTCCTTCAATTCTGACCAGTTTCCAAGTCCCTGCCGATGGAACAAATGATGGTGTTCTCGGGGTGATGAGAGGTGTTGGGTTAATTCCAGGCATAGCGTTTTCCTTGATGGCCAAAAAGCTAAATTTTAGTCTCATCTGACCAGAGTAGCTTCTTCCATATGTTTTAGGAGTCTCCCACATGTATTTTAGCGAACACCAAACGTGTTTGCTTATTTTCTTCTTTAAGCAAGGGCTTTTTTCTGACCACTCTTCCGTAAAGCCCAGCTCTGTGGAGGGTATGGCTTAAAGTGGTCCTATGGACAGATAATCCAATCTCTGCTGTGGAGCTTTGCAGCTCCTACAGGCTTATCTTTGGTCTCTTTGTTGCCTATTTGATTATGCGCTCCTTGCCTGGTCTGTGAGTTTTGGTTACTGGCCCTCTCATGGCAGGTTTGTGTGGTGCCATATTCTTTCAATTTTGTAATAATGGATTTAATGGTGCTCTGCGGAATGTTCAAAGTGTCTGATACTTTTTTATACCCCAATCCTGATCTGTACTTTGTCCCTGACCTGTTTGGAGAGCTCCTTGGTCTTGATGGTGCTGCTAGCTTGCTGGTGCCCCTTACTTAGTGGTTTTTCAGACTCTGGAGCCTTTCAGAACAGGTGTATATATACTGTGATCATGTGACAGATCATGTGACACTTAGACTGCACACAGGTTAACTTTATTTAACTAATTATGTGACTACTGACGGTAATTGGTTGCAGAATATCTTATTTAGGGGCTTCATAGCAAAGGGGGTGAATACACATGCACGCACCAAAATTTGCGGGTTTTTTTATGTAAAAAATTTACAAATAATTTTTTTCATTTCACTTCACCAATTTGGACTATTTTGTGTATGTCCATTACATGAAATCCAAATAAAAGTCCATTTAAATTACAGGTTTTAAAATAGGAAAAACACCAAGGGGGATGAATACTTTTGCAAGGCACTGTACACTCACAGATTTTCTAAAAGACATTTCAAATGTCATATTATATTTATGTACAGTGTTGCAACAATGTGCAAATACAAGTACAAAAGGGAAAATAAACAAACATAAATATGGGTTGTATTTACAATGGTGTTTGTTTTAAACTGGTTGCCCTTTTCTTGTGGCAACAGGTCACAAATCTTTCTGCTGTGATGGAACACTGTGGTATTTCTTTGTGGATCTCTGTAATCTGAGGGAAATATTTGTCTGTAATATGGTCATACATTGGGCAGGAGGTTAGGAAGTGCAGCTCAGTTTCCACCTGTTAAGGTTTTCTTCCTCTTCCTCTGAAGAGGATTTGTAGCAGGGATCGGACCAAAATGCAGCGTGGTTATCTTCATACATCTTTAATAAAGATAATGATGATACAATACAATACAATACAATACAATACAATACAATACAATACAATACAATACAATACAATACAATACAATACAATACAATACAATACAATACAATACAATACAATACAATACAATACAATACAATACAATAAACGTGAAAAATCTAAACCAGCCTTATCTGGTGCAAACAGAGACAGGAACAATCACCTACGACACACACAAAGAATATGGCTGCCTAAATATGGTTCCCAATCAGAGACAACGAGAAACACCTGCCTCTGATTGAGAACCACTCCAGACAGCCATAGACTTACCTAGACAACTCTACTATACCACAATCCCATAACCTACAAAAACCCCAAGACAAAACACACCACATAAATAACCCATGTCACACCCTGGCCTGACCAAAATAATAAAGAAACACAAAATACTAAGACCAGGGCGTGACACCACCTAATTTTGTGGGCATGGTACATATAGCCTGTCTTCTCTTGGGAGCCAGGTCTGTCTATTTGGTGTTTTAAGTTGTACACTGAGGATATTTTTGCAGAATTCTGTATGCAGTCTCAATTTGGAGTTTGTCCCATTTTGTGAATTCTTGGTTGTTGAGCGGACCCCAGACCTCACAACCATAAAGGGCAATGGGTATTGCCTAAAGTAATTTTTTGCCAGAATATTATGTTCCTTTTGATGGCATAGAAGGCCATCCTTGCCTTGTTTATCTCAGCTCATTCACAGCTTTGTGGAAGTTACTTGTGGTGCTGTTGTTTAGGCTGAGGTATGTGTCTTTTTTGTGTGCTCTAGGGCAATGTTGTCTAGGTAGAATTTGTATTTGTGGTCCTGGACACTGGACCTTTTTTGGAACACCAGTATTATTGTCTTACTGAAATTTACTGTCAGGGCCCAGGTCTGGCACAGTCTGTGCAGAATATCTAGGTGCTGCTGTAGGCCTTCTTTGGTTGGTGACAGAAGCACCAGATCATCAGCAAACAGTAGACATTTGACTTCAGATTCTAGTTAGGGTGAGGCCGGGTGTTGCAGACTGTTCTAGTGCCCTCACCAATTATCGATATATATGTTGAAGAGGGTGGGGCTTAAGCTGCATCCCTGTCTCACCCCACGGCTCTGTGGAAAGAAATGTGTGTTTTTGACCATTTTAACCGCACACTTGTTGTTTGTGTACATGGATTTTATAATATAGTATGTTTTTCCCCCAATACCACTTTCCATCAATTTGTATAGCAGGCTCTCATGCCAAATTGAGTTTGAAATCAACAAAGCATGAGAAGACTTTGCCTTTGTTTGGTTTGTTTGTTTGTCAATTAGGGTGTGCAGGGTGAATACGTTGTCTGTCGTACGGTAATTTGGTTAAAAAGCCGATTTGACATTTGCTCAGTACATTGTTTTCACTGAGGAAACATATGAGCCTGATGTTAATGATAATGCAGAGGATTTCCCCAAGGATGCTGTTGATGCATATTCCACGGTAGTTATTGGGGTCAAATTTGTCTCCACTTTTGTGTATTGGGGTCCTTGGTCTCAAATATTGGGGAAGATGCCAGAGCTAAGGATGATGTTAAAGAGTTTAAGTATAGCCAATTGGAATTTGTTGTCTGTATATTTGATCATTTCATTGAGGATACCATCAACACCACAGGCCTTTTTGGGTTGGATGGTTTGTGTATTTTGTATCCTTCTCCTTCTCTCTATGTCCCTCCCTTTCCCTCTTTCTCTCCTTTTGTCTCTCTACTATACGGTATGTGACTTCATGTTGAGGTCACAGTCCGCCACAGTAAAGCAATGGGATGCAATACTAAACCTTGTGCTACGCAAACTAAGCACGGATTGAATATTGGACTTGTACATAGCTATGGAAAGCACAAATTGCCAGCTTTCCCTGGGAAGATTCCGCCTCAATTTGTTTCGTGACAATAAACATAGAAGTTCTCCTAAAATCCTGCAGACTGGATGACTACTGCTAAATTGTGTTTGTGTGAAAGGTTTAGGAAGCTTATAAAGTGGGTATGTCTACTGTGTAGTTGTGTATTTGTGGAAGGTTGAGCAGGCTGCTGTCTCTAAACCCAGTCAGGGCTTACGGGGAGAGAAGCTACGCTTTAGGGAGGAACATGCTCTACTGCCTACATCCCAACCCTGCCAATCAACATGTCTGACCTATTTACACACACAGACACACACACACACACACACACTACCTGATATCAGCACAGGGATGAACATTGGACACAGACCGACAGGTTGACTCTGTTAATTTTGTTTAGGTCTTCCTCAGACAGATCTTTGTGGATCTCAAGTATTCATACCAATGAGCTAACCTGGATAAATAAAGGTTGAAGGCCCAGTGCAGTCAAAAATGTGATTTTCCTGTGTTAAATATATATTTCTACAGTATGAGGTTGGAATAATACTCTGGACTGGTGCCCCCTGTATATAGCCTTGCTTGTTATTTTACTGCTGCTTTTTAATTATTTGTTACTCTTAAAGCATTGTTGGTTAAGGACTTGTAAGTAAGCATTTCACTGTAAGGTCTACCTGTTGTATTTGGCGCATGTGACTAATACAATTTGATTTGATTTGAAATTGTGAAAATAATGATAATGCCATTTTAGTGTAAGAACTGTTTGAAATGTCCACCTGAAATTTCAGCCTGTTTTGCTGGGATGGAGTTTAGGTCAGCCTGGCAACATCACCAGACTGTACAAGTCAAAAGACCAATAAAAAAGAGAGTTTCAATCCTCTCTGCCAATAACAGTTAGTTCGTTTTCAGGTTACATATCCCTCCCATTAGGGTCGTCCAATTAGGCCACTCACTTAAACCACTCCCAGACAGTCTGAGCTAAATTCTTGCTTTTGAAATTGCTTGTTGCTAAAAAGCTATTTTTGTTTATTTTTGACCATTTTAATTGAACAAAAATAACATTAAGGTACTTAATTGTTACCAAGAACTTATTTGATATTGAGATAAAAATGGCTGCATCTGGGCCTTTAAACAAATGATGCTAGTGGTGTGTCTGGACATCAGGCCAGTGTTGGGAGAAGTGTGGGGCTGTTCAGGCTGTTCTGTGTGTTTGGGGACTAGTGGTGTGTCTGGACATCAGGCTGTTCTGTGTGTTTGGGGACTAGATGTGTGTCTGGACATCAGGCTGTTCTGTGTGTTTGGGGACTAGTGGTGTGTCTGGACATCAGGCTGTTCTGTGTGTTTGGGGACAATTGGTGTGTCTGTGCATCAAATCAAATCAAGTCAAATTGTATTAGTCACATGCGCCGATTAAAACAGGTGTAGACCTTACAGTGAAATGCTTACTTAGAAGCCCCTACCCAACAGTGCAGTTTCAAAAAATATGGATTAGAATAACAAATAAAAGTAACAAGTAATTAAAGAACAGCAGTAAAAAAAAATAACAATATATACAGAGGGGTGCCGGTTTAGAGTCAATGTGCGGGGGCACCGGTTAGTTGAGATTGTATGTACATGTAGGAAGTGTCAAAATTACTATGCATAGATTACATCAGAGAGTGGCAGTGGTGTGGTAGCCATTTTACAAGATGTTCAGGAGTCTTATGGCTTGGGGGTAGATGCTGTTTAGAAGCCTCTTGGACCTAGACTTGGCGCCCTGGTATCGCTTGCTGTGTGGTAGCAGAGAGAACCATCTATGACTAGGGTGGCTGGAGTCTTTGACAATTTTTAGGGCTTCCTTCTGATACCGCCTGGTATAAAGGTCCTGGATGGCAGGAAGCTTGGCCCCAGTGATGTACTGGGCCATTCGCACTACCCTCTATAGTGCCTTGCGGTCGGAGGCTGAGCAGTTGCCACACCAGTCAGTGATGCAACCTGTCAGGGTGCTCTCGATGGTGCAGCTGAAGAACCTTTTGATGATCTGAGGACCCATGCCAAATCTTTTCAGTCTCCTTAGTCGGAATAGGTTTTGAGAATGTTGGCCTGCTCGTTCCTCTTTTTCCTATAGTCCATAATAATCTTCTTTGTAGTGATCACGTTGAGGGAGAGGTTGTTGTCCTAGCACTACGCGGCCAGGTCTCTGACCTCCTCCCTATAGGCTGTCTCGTTGTTGTCTGTGATCAGGCCTACCACTGTTGTGTCATCGGCAAATTTAATGATGGTGTTGGAGTCGTGCCTGGGCGTGCAGTCATGAATGAACAGGGAGTATAGGAGGGGACTGAGCATGCACCCCTGAGGGGCCCCTGTGTTGAGGATCAGCGTGGAGGATGTGTTGTTACTTACCCTTGCCACCTGGGGGCGGCCCATCAGAAAGTCCAGGATCCAGTTGCAAAGGGAAGTGTTTAGTCCCAGGGTCCTTAGCTTATTGATGAGCTTTGAGGGCAATATGGTGGTGAACGCTGAGCTGTAGTCAATGAATAGCATTCTCACATGGGTGTTCCTTTTGTCAAGATGAGACAGGGCAGTGTGGAGTGCAATAGAGACCGCATCAACTGTGGATCTGTTGGGGCGGTATGCAAATTGGAGTGGGTCTAGGGTTTCTGGGATAATGGTGTTGATGTGAGACATGACCAGCCTTTCAAAGCACTTCGTGGCTACAGACGTGAGAGCTACGGGTCGGTAGTCATTTTGGCAGGTTACCTTAGTGTTCTTGGGCACAGGGACTATGGTGGCTGCTTGAAACATGTTGGTATTACAGACTCAGACAGGGAGAGGTTGAATATGTCAGTGAAGACACTTGCTAGTTAGTACACGTCCTGGTATTCCGTCTAACCTTGTGAATGGTGACCCGTCTAAAGGTCTTACTCACATCGGCTGCGGAGAGCGTGATCACACAGTCTTCCAGTACAGCTGGTGCTATCATGCATGTTTCAGTGTTATTTGCCTCGAAGTTAGCATAGAAGTAGTTTAGCTTGTCCGGTAGTCTCGTGTCACTGGGCAACTCTCGGCTGTGCTTCCCTTTGTAGTCTGTAATGGTTAGCAGACCCTGCCACATCCGACGAGTGTCAGAGTGTGTAGTACGGCTCAATCTTAGTCCTGTATTGACGCTTGCCTGTTTGATGGTTCATCGGAGGGCATAGCGGGATTTCTTATAAGCTTCCGGGTTAGAGTCCTGGTCCTTGAAAGCGGCAGCTCTAGCCTTTATCTCAGTGCGGATGTTGCCTGTAATCCATAGCTTCTGGTTGGGGTATGTACGTACGGTCACTGTGGGGTGATGTCGATGATGTCATCGATGCACTTATTGATGAAGCCAATGACAGATGTGGTGTACTCCTCAATGCCATTGGAGGAATCCCAGAACATATTCCAGTCTGTGCTAGCAAAACAGTCCTGTAGCTTAGCATCTGCTTCATCTGATCACTTTTTTATTGATCTAGTCACTTGTGCTTCCTGCTTTAATTTGTGCTTGAAATAGGAATCAGGAGGCTAGAATTATGGTCAGATATGCCAAATGGAGGGGGAGGGAGAGCTTTGTATGCATCTCTATGTGTGGAGTATAGGTGGTCCAGAGTTATTTTCCCTCTGGTTACACATTTAACATGCTGATAGAAATTTTGTAAAATGGATTTAAGAAACTTAAAAATGTAAGTTTCCCTGCATGAAAGTCCCCGGCTATTAGGAGCGCCGACTCTGGGTGAGCGTTTTCTTGTTTGCTTAAAGTGTAATACAGCTCATTCAATGCTATCTTAGTGCCAGCCTTTGACTGTGGTGGTATGTAAACAGCTACAAAGAATATAGATGAAAACTCGGGAGGTAATGTGGTCTGCAGCTTATTATGAGAAACTCTACCTCAGGCGAGCTTTATCTTGAGACTTCCTTAGATATTGTGCACCAGCTGTTGTTTACAAAAATACAAAGTCTTACCAGACGCTGCTGTTCTATGCTGCCGGTACATCGTATAACCAGCCAGCTGTATCTTGATATTGTCATCGTTCATCCACAACTCTGTGAAGCATATGATGTTACAGTTTTTAATGTCACGTTGGTAGTTTAATCTTCCCAATAACTCGTCCATTTTATTGTCCAAAGATTGCATGTTTGCTAGCAGAATTGAGAGGAGTGGGGGTTTATTTGATCGCCTCTGACTTCTCAGAAGGCAGCCCGCTCTCCAGCGTCTCTTTCTCCGCCTCCTCTTCACGCAGATCACTGGGTTCAGGGCCTGTTCCCGAGGGAGCCGTATATCCTTGGGCTCGTCAGAGTCATGAAAGAAGAAAAAGGATTCTGCTAGTCCGTGGTGAGTAATCGCAGTCCTGATGTCTAGAAGTTATTTTCGGTCATAAGAGACGGTAGCGGCAACATTATGTACAAAAATAGTTAAAACATAAGTTACAAACAACACAGATTAACAATCAAAAAAACAATCGGTTGGGGGCAAGTAAAACGTCTGCCTTCCACTCCGGCGCCACCTTCTGCTCCGGCGCCACCTTCTGCTCCGGCGCCATCAGGCTTTTCTGTGTGTTTGGGGACTAGTGTGATCATGCTGTTCTGTGTGTTTGGGGACTTGTAGGATCATGCTATTCTGTGTGTTTGGGGACTATGGATGTGTCTGGACATCATGCTGTTCTGTGTGTTTGGGGACTAGTGGTGTGTCTGGACATCATGCTGTTCTGTGTGTTTGAGGACTAGTGGTGTGTTTGCTCCACTTGCCCCTCTCATCTCTCTCAGCTGAAGTCTTAACATCTGAACCGGTGTTAAATGCTGAATACTGTGTGAGTTTGGGGACCCAGGGCCAACAAATGAGCACAGTGGGGCGTGTGTGTGTGTGTGTGTGTGTGTGTGTGTGTGGGTGTGTGTGTGTGTGTGTGTGTGTGTGTGTGTGTGTGTGTGTGTGTGTGTGTGTGTGTGTGTGTGTGTGTGTGTGTGTGTGTGTGTGCGTGTGCGTGCGTGTGTGTGTGTGTGCGTGTGTGTGTGGTGTGTGCGTGTGCGTGTGTGTGTGCAGGTGGTGGAACCAGCTGTCAAACTGACCCACAGCTCACTAATGAGTAGGACCAGACAGAAACTGTAGGGAAGTTTTCTCAGCAATATTTTCACTGCCTTGTAGTTGGGTCTGATTTGAGTTAAATTTCCATATGTATGATGTGCAAATGTTTTTATTGGGATATAATGACATTATGTCTCCAGCTGGCTGCACTCGTTTTTGTTTGTTTTTATCTTTATTTAACTAGGCAAGTCAGTCTTTGGGATTAGATCCCGCCAACGGGATCGATATGACAACAGCCAGTGAAAGTGCAGGGCGCCAAATTCAATACAACAGAAATCCCATAATTAAAATTCCTCAGACATACAAGTATTTTACACCATTTCAAAGATACACTTCTTGTTAATCCCACCACAGTGTCTGATTTCAAAAATGCTTTACAGCTAAAGCAAACCAAACGATTATGTTCGGTCAGAGCCAAGTCACAGAAAAACACAGCCATTTTTCCAGCCAAAGAGAGGAGTCATAAAAAGCACAAATAGAGATAAATGAATCACTAACCTTTGCAGAGAGCCACATCAATTTACAGAAATACTCATAATAAACATTGCTAAAAGATACAACTAATATGAACGGAATTATAGATACACTTCTCCTTAATGCAACCGCTGTGTCAGATTTCTTTTTTAAATTATGGAAAAGCACACCATGCTATAATCTGAGTACGGCCAAAACAACCCAAACAGATATCCGCCATGTTGTGTAGTCAACAGAAGACAGAAATAGCAATATATTATATTATATATTATATATATATATTATATTATTCACTTACCTTTGATGATCTTCATCAGAATACACTCCCAGGAATCCCTGTTCCACAATAAAGGTTTGTTTTGTTTGATAATGTTCATTATTTATGTCCAAATACCTCCTTTTGTTAGCGCGTTCAATCCAAATTCATGACGCGCGATCACTAGGAGCAGACAAAAAGTCAAAAAGTTCCATTACAGTCCGTAGAAACATGTCAAACGATGTATAGAGTCTATCTTTAGGATGGTTTTAACATAAATCTTCATCCCACCGGAGAATTCCTTTGTCTTCAGAAATGCAATGGAACAGAGCTCACTCTCACCTGAACGAGCATGGCCAGCTCGTGGCTCTCTGGCAGACCTCTGACTCATTCCCCTCTCATTCGCCCCCACTTCACAGTAGAAGCATCAAACAAGGTTCTAAAGACTGTTGACATGTAGTGGAAGCCTTAGGAAGTGCAATATGACCAATATCCCACTGTATCTTCGATAGGCAATTAGTTGAAAACCTACAAACCTCAGATATTCCACTTACTGGTTTTTGCCTGCCATATGAGCTCTGTTATACTCACAGACATCATTCAAACAGTTTTAGAAACTTCAGAGTGTTTTCTATCCAAATAATATGCATATCTTAGCTTCTGAGTAGGAGGCAGTTTACTCTGGGCACCTTATTCATCCAAGCTACTCAATACTGCCCCCAGCCATAAGAAGTATTAAGAACAAAATCTTATTTTCAATGACAGCCTAGTGGGTTAACTGCCTGTTCAGTGGTAGAAGGACAGATTTGTACCTTGTCAGCTTGGGGATTTGAACTTGCAACCTTTCGGTTACTAGTCCAACACTCTAACCACTAGGCTACCCTGCCGCCCGTCAACAGGCCTAACAGGCCATTGTGTGCAAATGAACTCAAGCTTACGGACAATGTCAAATGGGATATAGCGAAGCGCCTGAGTGAGTCGGGTGTGCAATTACGCAGTTACTTTCCCAAAATGGATGACACAAACAACTGGATTCGTTATCCCTTTCATGCCCTGCCTCCAGTCTACTTACCGATATCTGAACAAGAGCCTCAAAATTGCAACAAGGGGTTCTGTGAAAATTGAATTTAATCAGAAGCCACTGCCAGATTTCTGGACTAAGCTGCACTCAGAGTATCTTGTCTTTGCAAATTGCGCTGTTAAGACACTGATGCCCTTTACAACCATGTACCTATGTGAGAGTGGATTCTCAGCCCTCACTAGCATGAAAACTAAATACAGGCGCAGACTGTGTGTGGAAAAATATTTAAGACTTAGACTCTCTCCAATACAACCCAACATTGCAGAGTTATGTGCATCCTTTCAAGCACACCCTTCTCATTAACCTGTGGTGAGTTATTCACCATTTTCGATTAACAAATAAGGTTTTATATGTAAGATGGTTAAATAAAGAGCAAAATGATTGATTATTATTATATTATTATTTGTGCCCTGGTCCTATAAGAGCTCTTTGTTACTTCCCACGAGCCGGGTTGTGACAAAGCTCACACTCATTCTTATGTTTAATAAATGTATTGTAAAGTGTGTGTGTAGCGGGCTTACAATGATGTCAAAAAACAACATTTGAGAGTGCGTTGACCCTGGTGCTAGAGGGGGTACAGCTGGATGTTGAATGTTTGAAGGGGTACGGGACTATAAAAAGTTTGAGAAACACTGATCCAGACCCTTCAAATACAGTATTGCAGCTGGCGGGCTTGTGCTTTGTTTTGACAGGGGAGGGGACAGTGTGTGTGTGTGTGTGTGTGTGTGTGTGTGTGTGTGTGTGTGTGTGTGTGTGTGTGTGTGTGTGTGTGTGTTACACAATCTGTGTGGGTTTATCAATGCCTCTGTATGGAAAGCAGGCTATTAATAGTAAATGTGGAGGATATACATTCTCTGTCTTAAATCTCTAGGAACCTTAGAGAATATATGGCATAATGTACAGCATATAATATCATGTAGAACATGCACCTCGTAATCCTGCATCACATTTCCTCCTCATCTAAGGAAAATGTTGATTAGGTTTGAAGTTTGTTGATATTCAGAATGCCTATACTGTAATCTAATACAAATCCGCAAATGTAATTGTTTTTTCCGTGATAATTTGACAGAAAAGGGTATAGCAATTCATTTTAGTTAGAGGAAAAGCAATATCCAGTGAGCGTTGTCTCTCATCCAAAAGTGGTGGAACTCTGCTTGCCCAAAGTTCAAACTCTGTTTATACAGTTTTTAATCATAGTTGCAATAAAATAGTATAAAGGAAATAACTATGCAAAAAGGGAATATTGAGGACAAATCCTGAGGAGAGTGTGGCTCTTCGCCACAGGCTCTTCGCCCTGTGACTCAACCCCAGAACGGCGCCCAATAAACACAAACTAGAACATGTATTATTCATCTGTTTAGCTCTGCCTGAAAAACAACCAATCTTCAGAGTGCTTTTTAACATCCCTCCAGGAAAGGCCCTGTGATGTGTTATATGAACTTCTTCTTCTCATTCATCTTAAAATTCACACGTTTAAAGCTGCGCAGACTTTGGTTTAATGTCTGCTTCTTTCATGGTGTTTCACAGCTGAAAACAGTGAATACGATACGGTGAATTATCAACCCTTCTATCTTTTAAAATAGCAACCTTTAGAATTTAGAGAATATATTTAGTATCTCTTAAGTGGTTCTTTTATAGTAAGTTACTTAATGTGGCTCTTTAACTCTACCTGTTTTATCTTTATCTTCTGTTCTATCTTGTTAACCCTGGGGTCTCGCTCTCTACTTCAGCAAGCCAATCATATACTCCCACCACTTCAAATCTTCCCCTTGATGTAAATGACAATCAGTGCAGTCAATGTTGAACCTCCTTTGTGCATGCGTGTGTGCATGCGTGTGTGCGTGCGTGCGTGTGCGTGTGTGTGGGTGTGCACTTGTGTGGGTGTATTAGTGATGGTGAACGTTCTGGACCTTTTGGCAGGTGTCCTCTGAAAAATCACTCGATGACAACATTGCGTGGGAGACTTGACAGGTTGCATCAAGGAATGTTTAAGCATCAGCTTTTCATCTCATGTTAGCGGAGAAGAAAAGTAAAAGGCTTTTTTTCATTTATTCAAAGGGAATGACACATCCTACACACAGAAAGATGCACGGACAGAAACATACACACACTTTCCCACACAATGACTCATAGTGACATGAATTTGACATACCTTTCACAGGCATCGGAGGGATGGTTTTCAGGCAAACCCTGTTGTCTCTCTGCATGGCGTCATACGTTGTGTATTCAGCGTGTCGAGGTGAGAACAGAACACATGCCAAGGAGGAGAGAAGGGGAGGAAACATGCATGAATTCAGACGGGATGCTTCTCACTCACGTGACTCCCAATGCCCTAGTTCTGCTTCTACACTCATTGATTACTGAACAAGTGTCTTCCACCATCTTAAATATTGTCAGCAGAATAGTGTGCCTGCAATGTCATGGTGTCAGTCTAAGCTCTTGGTGACATGTCTAAGCTCTTTCATGACAGTTGTAGGGAGCATGGATTATTCTGGGTACTGAATGGCATTTTTATGACATCTTTTTAACCTTAATTTAGCTAGGCAAGTCAGTTAACAATGACGGCCTACCGGGGAACAGTGGGTTAACTGCCTTGTTCAGGGGCAGAAGAAGAGATTTTTACCTTGTCAGCTCGGAGATTTGATCAGGCAACCTTTCGGTTACTGGCCCAACGCTTTAACCAGTAGGCTACCTTCAGCCCCCAAAGCTCTTTCATGACAGTTGTAGGGAGCATGGATTATTCAGCATACCGAACAGCATTTTTATGAGCATGTGTTGGTTGATAGGTGTTTTAAAATACCTCCATCTATCTTCCTCTCTGCCCTCTCCCCTCTTCATCCTATCTTCTATCTCTGTACATTCTATTATTCCTTCCACTTCTCTCTTCTAAATTTGACCTCAGCCCTCCCTTCTCCTTTCTCCCTCTTTCCCTCTTTCTTTAACCTCCATCTCTTTATTTACCTTCTCCTCCCACATCTGCTCCCTTTCTACTCTCTACTCCTCTACTCCTTCTCTCTATTCCCACTCTTCTCACTAACCTCTCGTCCCTCTGTCTCCCTCTCTCTATAGGTGTGTGGTAAACTGACCCGGCCTGTGATAGGCTAGGAGTCAGCACTGACCCAGCCTGTGATAGGCTAGGAGTCAGATCAGGACCACCAGGGCCATGACTGGCTCCCCGGGCATCAGTGGGCAGTCCCTGTCACCATGGCGGTGGCTGAGTCGCTGGGGGCCGGTCCTGCTGCTGGTTACCATGACAACCCTACTGCCAGGTTGTTGCCAGGCATGCCCTCCACGGTGCGAGTGCTCGGCCCAAATCCGGTCCGTCTTGTGCCAGCGGCGGCGGCTCACTGGCATCCCAGAGGGCATCCCCACGGAAACTCGCCTCCTGGACCTCAGCCGGAACCGTCTCCGCTGGGTGGAGATGGGTGACCTGGCGCCGTATCCGCACCTTGAAGAAGTGGACCTGAGTGAGAACCTCATTGCCACACTGGAGCCCAACGCGTTCGCCAACCTGCAGAGCCTCCGGGTGTTACGGCTGAGGGCGAACCAGTTGAAACTTGTACCCATGGGGGCCTTCGCCAAGCTGGTCAACCTGACCACGCTGGACCTGAGTGAGAACAAGCTGGTGATTCTGTTGGACTACACCTTCCAAGACCTGAGGAGTCTAAGACACCTGGAGGTGGGAGACAATGACCTGGTCTACATCTCTCATGAGGTATTGAGCTGTTATCCATTTGACCATTCATTTTTCAAGCACTATGTTGTTCCAGATCTGTCTATAATATTTTATTGATTCTTCTATGTTTCCAAGATTGGAGCTCACAACTAATCAAATTGGATTTTGTTGTGTTTGAAGGCCTTCTCCGGCCTGCTAGGGGTGGAGGATCTGACCATTGAACGCTGCAACCTGACTTCCATCTCTGGCCAGACGCTGTCCTACCTACGCAGCCTGGTCACTTTGCGACTACGCCAGCTCAGCATCCCCGCCCTGGAGGACCATAACTTCCGTAAACTGGCCAACCTCCGGGGGCTGGAGATCGACAACTGGCCTTACCTGGAATACATCTCCCCCCTGAGCTTCCAGGGTCTGGACCTGTACTGGCTGTCCATCACCAACAGCAACATCACCTCTGTCCCCTCGTCCTCCTTCAGAAACCTGATCCACCTCACCCATCTCAACCTGTCCTACAACCCCATCACCACCCTGGAGCCTTGGGCCTTCAGGGACCTGCTGAGGCTCAAAGAGCTGATCATGGTGAACACAGGCCTGGCTACGGTGGAGCCCCACTCCCTGGGAGGCCTCAGACAGATCCGGGTCCTCAACTTCTCCTCCAATGACCTCCAGACTCTGGAGGAGGGATCGTTCCACTCTGTCAACAGCCTGGAGACGCTGCGGGTGGATGGGAACCCACTGCTGTGTGACTGCCGTTTGTTGTGGATCCTGCAGAGACGCAAGACCCTCAACTTTGACGGCAGGGTGCCTGTGTGCGCTGGGCCGGTGGAGGTGCAGGGGAACAGCCTCAGCACCTTCACCGACTCAGCGCTCTTTGATCACTTCACCTGCCAGAAGCCCAAGATACGCAACCGCAAGCTTCAACAGGTAAGAGTTGTTATCCCACTTTGCAGTACATGTAAGCATAGTGTAACTACAGTGTAGTATGACAGCTTCGATGCCTGTTTCAGTTTTGTACCTAATGCTTAATTCATTAATTCATGTATCCATTCATTCATTCCTCCAAGGTGACAGCTCGTGAGGGCCAGCCAGTGAGTTTCCTCTGCAGTGCCGTGGGAGAGCCCGCCCCCAACATCATGTGGATCTCCCCTCAGCGCCGACTAATCACAGCCAAGAGCAATGGTCGCATCACCGTCCTCCCAGGAGGGACGTTGGAGATCCGCTATGCTCAGGTCACCGACAGCGGCACCTACATGTGCATTGCCAGCAATGCCGGGGGCAATGACACTTACTTTGCGATGCTCACGGTTCGGGGCGCGCCGCTGGATGCCTCGTCGGCCTTCTTCGCCAACCGCTCGATGTACGGCGGCGAGTTCTTCAACGACACAAACCTGAATAGCACTCGCGTCTTCCTCAAGTTCACCCTGGACCTGACCACCATACTGGTCTCCACAGCGATGGGCTGCATCACCTTCCTGGGCGTGGTGCTTTTCTGTTTCCTGTTGTTGTTTGCATGGAGCCGGGGGCGGGGCCAGCGTAAGAACAACTTCACCGTCGAGACCCCTTTCCGGAAGGCCGAGGGACCGGCGGCAGTGGGTGGCGCCGGAGGTGCCCGGAAATTCAACATGAAGATGATATGATACCATGCAGCCAGGGGTCACTCGGGGGCATAAGCACATCCTGGAAACGTGTTTAACAAGACACACACAGCGCTGAATCGCAGAGTAAAGAAATAAATACAAATAAAATGCATACAGTATTCACACATGGCTGGTATTCACCAGGACCAGATTCGGTTTGAGTGGAAAAACATGATGACCTTTGACCTCACGGCCTCCTACTGGTTTTACTCAGCTCGTGGTACAACGTTCTGTTTATATTTTCGAACAAATATAACATTGTCATTAACCAGGTTTCCATCCAACCCGTTTATACGAGTAAAGTACATGTCGGATAAAATACGTCATGCCAGGCCTGATGGAAACATTTGTTGGTTTCAAACTTTCCAAATGTCGACAAAAATAAATACGCTAGACGAGGTGGGATCTTTTGTGTCTGAGTCACACGATGACATGGTGTGTGGTCCTCCCAGTACTACTCGTCAGGAAAGAACGCAGTTTATTAGGCTACAGATTAAATAAATTATAAATGATGATGAACTTCACAGGGTGGTAAAAGTACAAGGTGATGAGCTTGATGCTCCTTTCCATTAAATGTTGAGGGTCTTATTCTGGTCACATGATGATCGATGCTTGGCTGCTGTTTGACAAATAAAAATAATCCCACTCTTTCGTCCATAATAACATCATGTAGGCTATACCCACATTGTATCTGCGAGCTGTTGGCTAGACAGCAAGAACCAATAGACTCGATATAACGCTAATTTTTCGGGATGAGAAAACCATCATTCGAGTTAAAAATGCGATGGAAAACATGGGAATTTAACTGCAAACGTTGTTTTTGTGTGCCTACTTCATCACGCACAGCTTTTTATCCTCAACAAGTACATTTGATGGAAACACATCTCTGGTGAGAAAATGCACATATTGTTTTTATGCAGATCTTAGAATATTTGCTTGAAAATCTGTCGCCAATTGGTTGTAAACCTAGCTACTGAGCTTGATAAGGGGAGTTCAACTAGATCACTAAAGTATAACATTACCATTTAGCTTGATAAGGGGAGTTCAACTAGATCACTAAAGTATAACATTACCATTTAGCTTGATAAGGGGAGTTCAACTAGATCACTAAAGTATAACATTACCATTTAGCTTGATAAGGGGAGTTCAACTAGATCACTAAAGTATAACATTACCATTTAGCTTGATAAGGGGACTTCAACTAGATCACTAAAGGGGTATTTTGGAGAAAAAAATCTAACATTACCATTTAGCTTGATAAGAATTATAGAAGTTAAGAATTTAGTGTGATCTCTTATTGGGTGATTACTGTGCTGTGGAATGATCATAGTTATGCCTCTCTCACAGAAAGTGAAAAGGACTTCCTGGAAGCTATGCACTTGTAGTGGTCATTGCACACAGGGCTTAGTTCTGACTAGGGGGAGTACAGCCATGATGGTTAGTTATGGTTAGATAAAGTTAGTCTAAGTTATGGTTAGATAAAACGCTCTCCTAATCTGCTATAAAAAGTCATTTCTGGTTGTATCTGTAGTCCCTTTCATCATAGCCCATGGAGAGACACGGCTAATCACAGAATTTCTTGTCTTGCTTTCTTAAATTCTGCCTTTCTGAGAAATATTGCAATAGCATGTAAGTATTGCAATTTAGAGTATGTTGTATAGTAATAAGATTACAATATTGAATAAAAACAAGCCATTTTTGTAAGACATTTGGGATATGATTTCAATTTTCACATTTATAAGACACCATCAAGGCCCCTCCAGATAAACGCATGAAACCTATTTCAATCATTTGACCTAATAACATTTATGGGGGAAAAAATATCAGAAGACACTTTGGCCGATCTGTTTTTGAATACCACATCATATACACATCAAAATAAAGTATATTCTGAACATTTTAATTGGGCCCACTTCACTTTCAGAAGTGACCGTTTGCGACGAGGTTGGCTGTGTGAGTTGGACCAAGCGCACTGGCCGCCGGTTGCCATGACGGCCTGACGCCCCAAGGGTTTGTTTGGAAAGCCAAGCCCAGCGAACATGAGGCCACATGGTAACCATGACAACCAACACAGCCCAGGGCAGGGGGGAGATGTGGGGACTGTGGGACGAGTGGAGAGGGAGTATGTCCATGCCTCCTCTTTCCAACCTTCCAATAATAGTACTACCCTACCACTGCCAGTAGGGAGGGATGTGGGAAGAGAAAGGTGGATGGGAGGAGCCTAAGCCTCACCTCTCTAACCTCCCTCTTACACTGCTCTCTCCTACTGCCATGAGCTGGGAAAATAACTGACCTCCACAGAGCTGCCAGGGGGAGCAGCCTGGAAGTCAGAACACACTCAGAGTCATATACTGTACTGTACATAACAGACTCACCTTCACAAAGGTTCTCACTGAGAGTCATATACTGTACTGTACAGAACAGACTCACCTTCACAAAGGCTCTCACTGAGAGTCATATACTGTACTGTACAGAACAGACTCACCTTCACAAAGGCTCTCACTGAGAGTCATATACTGTACTGTACAGAACAGACTCACCTTCACAAAGGTTCTCACTGAGAGTCATATACTGTACTGTACAGAACAGACTCACCTTCACAAAGGTTCTCACTGAGAGTCATATACTGTACTGTACAGAACAGACTCACCTTCACAAAGGTTCTCACTGAGAGTCATATACTGTACTGTACAGAACAGACTCACCTTCACAAAGGTTCTCACTGAGAGTCATATACTGTACTGTACAGAACAGACTCACCTTCACAAAGGTTCTCACTGAGAGTCATATACTGTACTGTACAGAACAGACTCACCTTCACAAAGGTTCTCACTGAGAGTCATATACTGTACTGTACAGAACAGACTCACCTTCACAAAGGCTCTCACTGAGAGTCATATACTGTACTGTACAGAACAGACTCACCTTCACAAAGGTTCTCACTGAGAGTCATATACTGTACTGTACAGAACAGACTCACCTTCACAAAGGTTCTCACTGAGAGTCATATACTGTACTGTACATAACAGACTCACCTTCACAAAGGCTCTCATGAGAGTCATATACTGTACTGTACAGAACAGACTCATTTACACATGCATTGGACCTTTTTTCAGGTGAACACAAAGTCATATACAGGCGAAATGCACACACACACACAGACACCTATACTACAGATCTATAATAACTAGAACTGCACATCACACTATTACCACTCACAACACTACAGATCTATAATAACTAGAACTGCACATCACACTATTACCACTCACAACACTGCAGATCTATAATAACTAGAACAGCACATCACACTATTACCACTCACAACACTGCAGATCTATAATAACTAGAACAGCACATCAAACTATAACCACTCACAACACTACAGATCTATAATAACTAGAACAGCACATCACACTATTACCACTCACAACCCTACAGATCAATAATAACTAGAACAACACATCACACTATAACCACTCACAACACTACAGATCTATAATAACTAGAACAGCACATCACACTATTACCACTCACAACACTACAGATCTATAATAACTAGAACTGCACATCACACTATAGCCACTCACAACACTACAGATCTATAATAACTAGAACTGCATCCACAAACAACCACTCTTCTCTTTCTCTGAGACGGCCAGTGCGCAAATGTCTGTGCCCCCCCTAGCCCAGTGCATCCCCCGTCCCCACTTGGTCCTCCAATGAGAGGGATCCTTGGCTGGAGACCGATAACAAAAAATGTAAATGAAGTCATGTGAACCCTGCCCACGCCATGTGCATCGTATAGAGGAGAATACGGTGGTATTTATTATGACATGCTCTGTTCTCATTCGTTTAGTAGCCTCCGTTTTGCGATACCTCAGTTGATGCTCTCCGTAAACCATATACCATTAACCGTTTGGACTCTGTGGCATCCAACAGTGAGATTAGTCCTGTTCTGAACACCTAGAGGAGCTTCCATTCATTCCACAGGTGTGTGTGTGTGTGTGTGTGCGTGTGTGTGTGTGTGTATGTGTGTGTGTGTGTGTGTGTGTGTGTGTGTGTGTGTGTGTGTGTGTGTGTGTGTGTGTGTGTGTGTGTGTGTGTGTGTGTGTGTGTGTGTGTGTGTGTGTGTGTGTGTGTGTGTGTGGAGGGTTAACTATTTGCCATGATGTAAATGTTTAGGAAATTAGAAGGAGCTTTGTGTAGGACACAAGTTCACATTGCTTTCAAATCAGATGAATTCTGAAGGCTCTGAAATCATCCTCCAGTACATCTGTAGAACAAGCCGACTGTGTGATGATAAATAGTTCTGTATTTATTAAAGTTTAATGAGGCTGAATGGAAATAGATTAGGAAATTGGCCTGGTTTTCTCTCTGCCAGAAGAGACGTGTGAGAATTCATCTTTGCTCCCATTGCTCCGGTCTTGAGAACAAAAGTAATAACTCACTGGATGTTTCCCATTCCATTCTCGTACTTTTCCAATATTCCCATTTTTTGGGAACGTCTGTTGTGGTTGTTGATGGTGTGATGGTGTAAACGTCAATCACAGATGTAGGGATTAGATAGAGGTATTTCATTTTGTTATCTTTCCCTCCTTCTTCTTCTTCATCAGTTCTTTCCCAGACCTCATTGTCCCCATTCACAGTAACTAGGCTGCAGTGTGGTTGTGTGGTAGTTGACACCTGTTCTATGTGGTCGGTGATTCGATGTTGTCGTGTTTTGAGTTGTTGCTCTGAGTAATAATATCAACCATGGTGCAGGGACTTGTGCAATTGAAATAATGGTAAGGGGTGACCCAGGTTCTCTGAAACTTTGGTTCCTCTCTGGGAACCCTCCTACCCCAGCTTCTAGATTAGAACCTTCCATTCTAACTGCGCACTGCATTCTGGGATATATATCTGGGTAACAGAAACCTTTAGACTGTTTGTAACGTCACTACCAAAATTCTGTCTGAGTCACTAACCCACAAGTGTAAAGATGGGAAATACTGTTCAAACACTCCAGAAATCTGGTCTGAACTGAAAACATTCTGTACTGATCCTAGACCAAAGCACATCTCTAGCTAGCCTCCTGTTAATTGAATATTGTTGAGGGGGATTATTATTTATTTTTCTCACCCTGGGAGGTATTGCTATGCTGTCCAGGTTTGAAGATAAGCATACATATGAAATCCATTCGACCTTCAGGGGTCCTTGACTGTACGAGGAAGTAGAGTTGTAGTGTACTTCATTTGGTACACTTCAAATAGAGAGCCCTTTGAACTTATCTCAACCGGCTCTATCTCCATCCCTCTACCTCTCCACCTGAACTAGAACACTCATTTCCTAGGTTACCACTTGATTTAACCCTTTGCAGAGCGTGCTGCACATTCTAATTATTTCTAATGGATGACGTTCAAATGAAGGACTGCCCATTAGTTTGTCTATTCAACTGACTAGAGCACTGAGAATTCATTGTTCTAGACGGGCGGTCCTCGTTGCCTTTTATGTTTCTGGGGGAGACTAGAATGGGAGACATCAGAGTGACTGAGCGAGTGTCTCGTCTCGAAGAAAGTCTTGAGAAACTAGGCTGAGTGCTCCCCTGCCTCCCTCCCCCAGTTTGTCCTTGCCCTGCAGAGTGTGTGCATGCGTGCGTGTGTGTGTGTGTGTGCATGAGAGACAGAGAGGCGAGGCGTCCCATTTTCAGCAGCCCCTGTTGTAGGGTATACCCCCAATAGGAAACCCCTCTAAGCTTGGCCCAGAGAATACACGGATGATAATAAAACTAAAACCAGACTCAGATAAAAGGGGGATCATTAGCAGCTACAACGTTTGAATAATTTAATATTTTTGAAGTGCGTGTCTCTATTTTACACCAAGGTTAGGGAAAGCAGCGGGTTTCTGCCCTTGATTTCGGTGGCATTAATTTCCCCCCAGCCCATTATTAAAACATCAAAGAAATTAGATTTGTAGTGTGTCCTTATTTGGGCCAACATAAAGTAGGATAGGAGTGTATTTTAACCACTCACCTCACACAATTTTAATGTTACCATTGCCCTTAGCTTCAATCAACCTGTCGACTGCATTTTCAAAGGATTTGTTAGACTCCTGTCATTCCAGATATCATTGAACAATTTGGGCTCGATGAGGATGACATATGATAGAGTGAAACAGATAGAAGGAGGGAAGCACAACTGGTTGGTTGAGCATTTGGGCTTCACATGTTAATTCCTCCGACCCTTTTCTTTACATTATAGTGAGCCATGTTCTCCAGAGACTCAATTATTTGTCATGGTCTCTATTTCCTTGGGTCACCTTACCAGGACACAGGGTTCAAACTATCTACTCCCTTAAGAAATAAAGACCCACTATTTTTAAGGAACCCACAATAGTCCGTGTGTAATCGGAACTCTGATATTTAACCCTGAAGGTTACAGCAACTTTGAGATTCCTTCTGTATTGAAAAGGGCTGTATAAAATATATCTATTATTACTATGATCATTATTTCCATCGATAAAGGCTGGCAGGTCTTAACCAGAACACTGCTGTGGACAGTAACCCCACTTTCAGTATGGTCATACTGACCCCTGGTGGTGAAATGGGGCATAGCAGATTACATGTGTTGACCACGTTCACAAACTACCGTTATTGATGGGAGCATTTCTGCCTGCACTGGATCTCAGATGATTACCCATGACCAAACACTATCATGGAAAACCAATTGACTGTTAGCTTGGCAAGTCAGTATTTTACTGGTTTGATATCTGACTGATAGAACATTCATCCAATTTAGCGTTGGGTATTTGCCATCATAGCTGTGATTCTAAGCCTGTAGACCTGAGACAGATGTATAGATGAAACACAGATGCTGCATTGGCTCCATTGACTGTAGCTCAGACTGTCTGTTAGTGTTTAAAAAGTTCAACACTTTTCTGACCCCCTCGGGTTCCAATAGTAACGATAGAAAACATGAATAACCATTTCTATATATATATAACACTGTATTACGCTTTCTGTAAGACTGATGATTCCTCTGAAGAGATGGATCATTTCTTTTTCAAGCAAAACTTGTTTTTGTTTTTTTGTGAGTTTAGCAGGTTTGATCTATGCATGCCTTTAATATACCTGGTCTTGCCAACCACTGAATTGCATCTATAGGGAGAGAAATGTGTGCCATAGATGCTAGCCATAGGACTGGGTGTAACCAACTGCCATAAAAAAACAGACTCCTGTCCTCAGCAGCCAATACTCCCCTGTAGCTGAATATGGAGAGACTTTTTCTTCTAATGATTTCGATCTCATAGTACATCTGAGCATGTATACTTTGTGTATCTTGAAAGGTTTTCTATTTTGTAAATCAAGGACTAAAGGAATCTTTTGTTTTTGCGGGACCATTGTGGTGTTTTAACTTTCTATTCACACCTTTTGACTTAGTCTACTTTTCATGACTCACAAATCAATGCTCTGTAAATATAGGATTCATAACTCATGACCCCCAGAAAATATCAGGCGTGAGAGGAAGGATATGGCACTCCCTGACCTGGCCGTCACTCCTTCCTGGGTTTCTAATCTCCAGATTAATCAAAAAGGTGATGTCATTTTCATTTAAACGAGACGGTGCCAGGAACATACTCTCCCAATACCAGGTCTGAGCTGACCAAGCCTCTCCCACTCATAACAAAAGGTTAAATATGGAATGAATTCTCTCTGTACAACAACAGTCAATCTCCCACCATGGGACCACCATAGAGATTCCTGAGATTGTTCCCTATTCTTTATTCTTTTCATTTGTGTAGAGACAACTCTCTGAGGTCCCACGGTGGACCTTCCCAAGCTGTCACTGGGCAACCTTATCAAAGAACCACCCTTTCAGGTTGTTGTGTGGAGCACCTTGAGACCATATGAAAAACACACACATTGTGGCTTCTCTGTTTCTCTCTATTTGTTTGTTTCATTGTAGTAAAGTCTTTATTCAACCACTGTTGAATGGTAAATGGTAAAGCTTCGCTGCATCCTGACACCTCGCTATGAAATTTGGAATCTTATAACTTTCTTCTGTGATTTTATTTGTTGCGTTGTTGTTCTAAATAATACTGGAGAAACCTAGGAATGGGTGCCGAACCATGGTGCTCCACCAACAGGCTCGCCCAGTGACACACACACACAGTTACAGGGGAAAGGTTCTAATCTCAAAATCACAATTCTAATTCACTGGAGTCTCAAATTCAAAATGGTATTCCACTTCCTACTAAAAATAGTGCTTGAACCCTTGGTTTGGAGGAAAGAACTGTACATATTCAATATTAGCCGTATCACGTCATCTTATCTGTAGACCTCTCCTGCCATGTCTGACAGAGGAAAATGACTGTTGATTATGTGTAAATACTGTAGGTATGGTTGTGTAGGAGATAGGAAGTCTTTGTAATATTCTAGTGTTCCATCTCCAAGGGTCCAATCCATTTCACCCAGTCAAATAGCAACTTGGTGATGACTTGTAGGAGAGGGATAATACACAGTATACACAGTGCATTCGGAAAGTATTCAGACCCCTTCCCTTTTTCCACATTTTGTTACGTTACAGCCTTATTCTACAATTGATTTTAAAAATTGTTTCCCCCTTATCGGTCTACACACGATACCCCACAACGAAAATGCAAAAACAGGTTTTAAGAAATTTTAGCAAATAAATAAATATAAATAAAAAACTGAAATATAAAATGTACATAAGTATTCAGACCCTTTACTCAGTACTTTATTGAAGCACCTTTGGCAAAGATTACAGCCTCTAGACTTATTGGGTATGACGCTACAAGCTTGGCACACCTGTATTTGGGGAATTTCTCCCATTCTTCTCTGCAGAACCTCTCAAGCTCTGTCAGGTTGGATGGGAAGCATTGCTGTACAGCTATTTTCAGGTCTCTCCAGAGATATTTGATCGGGTTCAAGTGGCTGGGCCACTCAAGGACATTCATAGACTTGTCCCAAAGCCACTCCTGCATTGTCTTGGCTGTGTGCTTAGGGCCATTGTCCTGTTGGAAGGTGAACCTTCGCCCCAGTCTGAGGTCCTGAGCACTCTGGAACAGGTTTTCATCAAGGATCTCTCTGTACTTTGCTCCATTAATCTTTCCCTCGATCCTGACTAGACTCCCATTCCCTGCCGCTGAAAAACATCCCCACAGCATGAGGCTGCCACCACCATGCTTCACCGTGAGGATGGTGCCAGGCTTCCTCCAGACGTGACGCTTGGCATTCAGGCCAAGAGTTCAATCTTGGTTTCATCAGACTAGAGAATCTTGTTTCTCACGGTCTGACAGTCCTTTAGGTGCCTTTTGGCAAACTCCAAGCAGCTGTCATGTGCCTTTTACTGAGGAGTGGCTTCTATCTGGCCACTCTACCATAAAGGCCTGATTGGCAGAGGGCTGCAGAGATGGTTGTCCTTCTGGAAGGTTCTCCCATCTCCAGAGAGGAACTCTGGAGCTCTGTCAGAGTGACCATCAGGTTCTTGTTCACCTCCCTGACCAAGGCCCTTCTCCCCTGATTGCTCAGTTTGACCAGGTAGCCAGCTCTAGTAAGAGTCTTGGGGGTTCCAAACTTCTTCCATTTAAGAATGTCGGAGGCCACTGTGTTCTTGGGGACGTGCAACTCTGCAGACATTTTCTGGTACACTTCCCCAGATATGTGACTCGACACAATCCTGTCTCGGAGCTCTGAGGACAATTCCTTGTCCTCATGACTTGGTTTTTGCTCTGAAATGCACTGTCAACTGTGGAAACTTATATAACCAAGTGTGTGCCTTTCCAAATCATGTCCAATCAATTGAATTTACCACAGGTGGACTCCAATCAAGTTGTAGAAACATATCAAGGATGATCAAAGGAAACAAGATGCACCTGACCTCAATTGCGAGTCTCAGAGCAAAGGCTCTTAATAATACTTATGTAAATAAGGTATTTCTGTTTTTTATTTGTATTACATTTTCAAAGATTTCAAAAAATCTGTTTTCGCTTTTTCATTATGGGGTACTGTGTGTATATTGAGGGAAAAAAACATTGAATCCATTTTAGAATAAGGCTGTAATGTAACAAAATGTGGGAAAAGCCAAGGGGTCTGAATACTTTCCGAATGCACTGAATCTCTCAAGTATCTGGGGTCTTTTTTATTTGTATAAGTGTTTTATACTGTCTGTCTTGTGAAAGAGGAACTCTTTTTGTCATAAAAGCATGTTGTTACACTGTTACATCAGTCTCCTCTCTCTTTTTCGCCTGTCTGTGACTCAATATGACTTCACACTAACACACGCAATATGGCTGATCATTCTGGTAGTTTGCCACTAGAGGGTACAGATGTAGGATCTCAAATTGAACCAGTTTGCTACAGCAGAACAATAATCCTTCAGCAACAAGACATTTGAATTATTATGTGGATTATAATATATATACATTTTTGTAGGGGTGATACATTTTTTGTTAGGGCAAATGAAGTTTGAAATTTCAAAGTGGAAATTACAAACTTTATAAGCCTTTTTAAAACTCAGATACACTACAAGGAAAATTCTCTGCAACAAAAGAGTGATCAAATTAAGATCCTACATTTGTATAGTATTATTATAGGATAAGGCCCTCTATCCTCTATATGGGCATCTAAAACTGTCTGAAACAGCAACTACAGATGGCATGCAAGAAGATCCCTTCAAAAAGATCCCTGCAAAAAGATCCCTGCAAAAAGATCCCTCAAGAAGATCCCTGCAAAAATATCCCTGCAAAAAGTACTTAACTTTACAATTGAATCAATATTGTGTTCAATATCAATAAGGCCTAAACAAGCCAGAAAACTCTACAGTAAATTAGAATTTGTTGCATTGACAGAAAACATTTTCAAATGTGTCCCTAATGTAAATGAAAATCAAAGATAAACTGCTATCTAATTGTTTCTTTCTTTCTTTAATTACTCAAAACACACAGTTTACCCATACTGGTTTTCTACTTACTTTATTTTCTGATACAGTTATTATTCATTAAGGGTCTCAGCAGGCCAACATCATAAGTAACTGCACAGGCTCTAAAAGCTACTGTGGGATAGAGAGGGGAATGACTCTCAGGTTATTTGTGTGTGTGTGTGTGTGTGTGTGTGTGTGTGTGTGTGTGTGTGTGTGTGTGTGTGTGTGTGTGTGTGTGTGTGTGTGTGTGTGTGTGTGTGTGTGTGTGTGTGTGTGTGTGTGTGTGTGAGCTTGCATGCATGCATGCGTGAACGCGTGCATGTGTGTGAACATGCGTATGTGTGTGTGTGTGTGTTCTGTCTTGTGTTGTATCATCATTAGTCACCGTACCCTGAGTGAATGAAGCTAGCAGAATATAGTAGGGGACATTGAGGCATTTGCACAGCCCTCTGTGGTAAAGGGACCCACCCGTACCTGAACATTTAGAATGCACATCTAGTCACAACACACATACTATGTGCCTAGAATTACTTCTGGAGTCTGAAGAAACTCAATTTCTGAGAAATTGGTTGCTAACCCCAGGGCTAATCAATCAACTAATCAATCAATCCATTAGTTAAGGGCTACTATGTATTTGTTACAGAGCTTGACATGTGAGAGCAACACACTGGAGATGCCACACTGTAAGCCCTCAGCCTTATTACTCTCACATATCCAGTCCAATTCCATGTGTGCTTGTGCGTCCGTGTGTGTGCATGTGTCGTACATGAGCGTTTGTGTGTGTAGGGCATTTGCACAGGCCACCCAATTCTGATATTTTTTTATTTTGACCAATCAGATCAACTCTGAAAAAGATCTGATCTGGAAAATATCAGAATTGGGCTGCATGGGTAAACACAGACTTAGTGTGTGTGTGTGTGTGTGTGTGTGTGTGTGTGTGTGTGTGTGTGTGTGTGTGTGTGTGTGTGTGTGTGTGTGTGTGTGTGTGTGTGTGTGTGTGTGTGTGTGTGTGTGTGTGTGTGTGTGTGTGTGTGCGTGTGCGTGTGCGTGTGCGTGTGCGTGTGTGTGTGTGTGTGTGTGCGTGTGTGTGGTGGTGTGTGTGTGTGCATGGTGTGTGTGTGTGCACGTGTAAGTGTGTGTGTGTTTGGGCATTTGATAAACATCTTCGATTTAAAAGTCCAGTTAACCAATCAGGTTCTCCTTGGGGAGATTCCCTGGCATCTTGGCCTCCACGGTAGAGGTCTTTCCTAAAGGTTGAAGGTTAAAGGGGAGGGGCCACACACTGAGAGCCATTCCTCCTCATATCCTTCCATCTTTCCTGTTTAGTTGTTCTCTGCCTGCCTTTCCTTATCCCTCTATCTTTTCTCTCCCTTTCTCTCCTTTGCTCTCCTCTTTATTGGAAATTGATTGTCTTCTACCATCACAAAGACACTTGGTTCTGATTGATTGACAGGTAAGGGAAGAGGGAGAGAACATTTTGCACTGGAGCTGACTGAGAGAGCGCTGGGCCTCTCTTCCTCACTGGAGGTGGAGAGTCAACCCTCCACAACATTCATGAGCCTGTTTCAGTAGCCAGGGTGCTAGTCCATTTCTGTATTAGCCAACACTTTATCTGAGCTGTGTTGAATGCAGAAACAGTCAGGCACCCAGGGCACTGCTTCAGGACAGTTCTGGCTTGAGAGATACACACGGGTGCCTTCCAACCAACAACATGAAATAAACAACGAATACACATACATACAGTACAATACACACAGGTCAAATGAAGGGTAATACAAACACGAATAGTACGGAGAAAAGACCAAAAGATCACCAGCATCCCTCACTAGCACACATCAGGACAGGGTTACATCCACAACGACCAGGGGGAAAGACAGAATGAGTGAGGAGGAGAGAACCCCTCCACACACATACAACCAGCACAAACCAAATAACAAGCCCAAATAAAACATCAGATGGCATCAGCCCTCTCTCTTCACCTCTCTTTTCCAGCCCCAGGCTCTCTTTCCTTTTCTCCCCTCCCTTTACCCGGGACTACAGTTCATCCTACAGTTTCTATACAGTTATATAATATCCATGCATAAAATAATAGATTGCGTCGCCCCTGACAACAGAGGTGCTCTGGGGCGTTGTTTGTGTTTGTTTTTAATATGGGGATCAACTGAACACACACAGCAGGACTGTTGTTTTTAAGAAACAATAAGAAAGACACAAAAGAGGAACATTATTTATCCCACAATGTGACATGTTATCTTTGGTTTTTAAATAAATGTTTTTTACTATCCTTTATTGGTTTCCTTTCTTTAGTCCTATACCTTGACGTTTTCCTCCAAACATTACCTACAAACCTATACCCTAGATTTCTTACAACCTACCACCCTTCCCCACACACTAGAACCCTTTCACCATCCTTCCCCCCTGGCCTAAAACCCACTCTACCTCCCTTATAATTGACCCTGCAACTCTTACACACTACCACACTCCCCCTCAGACTTACAGACCTATCACACTACCTCCATTTTCCTCAGACCTACCACACTACCTCCTTTCCCCTCAGCCCTACCACACTACCTCCTTTCCCCTCAGCCTACCACACTTCTATACACACCCTCCCAGGATATTTTTCTGTCTTTCCCACATTCTCCTTTACCTATCCCATTAGTCAGAGTCATGAAGTGTTTCCCTCATGACAGCATACAGAGGAATTCATGAGACTGAGAATAAATAAATTGACAAACCATATCAAACAGTCAAAAGGCTTCTAGAACACACTGTGCATAAAGAAAACAAACAGTCAAAAGGCTTCTAGAACACACTGTCCATAAAGAAAACAAACAGTAAAAAGGCTTCTAGTACACACTGTCCATAAAGAAAACAGATAGTAGAAAGGCTTCTAGAACACACTGTCCATAAAGAAAACAAACAGTAGAAAGGCTTCTAGAAAACACTGTCCATAAAGAAAACAAACAGTCAAAAGGCTTATAGAACACACTGTCCATAAAGAAAACAAACAGTAGAAAGGCTTCTAGAACACACTGTCCAAAAAGAAAACAAACAGTAGAACGGCTTCTAGTACACACTGTCCATAAAGGAAAAAAACGTCAAAAGGCTTCTAGAACACACTTCCATAAAGAAAACAAACAGTCAAAAGGCTTCTAGAACACACTGTCCATAAAGAAAACAAACAGTAGAAAGGATTCTAGAACACACTGTCCATAAAGAAAACAAACAGTAGAAAGGCTTCTAGAACACACTGTCCATAAAGAAAACAAACAGTCAAAAGGCTTCTAGAACACACTGTCCATAAAGAAAACAAACAGTAGAAAGGCTTCTAGTACACACTGTCCATAAAGAAAACAAACAGTCGAAAGGCTTCTAGAACACACTGTCCATAAAGAAAACAAACAGTCAAAAGGCTTCTAGAACACACTGTCCATAAAGAAAACAAACAGTCAAAAGGCTTCTAGAACACACTGTCCATAAAGAAAACAAACAGTAGAAAGGATTCTAGAACACACTATCCATAAAGAAAAACACTTAATTTAGCAGTGACTGATGACTCTCATTGCTAATAACATTGTTGTTATTGTTTCACTACGTAACCTTTACATTAAAGATTTGAGGTATATCAGGATGAATTGTCTACACGTGTCTGCCTAGTCGTGACGCCAGCCGGGACAGGGGATAGATGAAGAGGGTTAGAGTGGAGTAAGGTGGAACACTGTGGTTTTGGGAGTAGGTGATTGGCCATTGATTTACCCCAATGCTAGTCAATGATAGAGAGGGATCTGAGGGTATGATTTTGGAAGCAGACACACCACACTCCTGTTATAAATGACATCAAAATATCTCTGGTAGGAGTGTGTGTGTGACAGAATATAGACACAACTCTATCACCTCTATTACATACCTGGGGCCTGCTGCACATTAACACCCCACTGCATGCACACACACACACACACACACACACACACACACACACACACACACACACACACACACTTGTAAGAACAGGGGCACACACACACACACACACACACACACACACTTGCAAGCTCAGGGGCACACACACACACTTGCAAGCACAGGCGCACACACGCACAAACACATGGTCTATGTTGATCAAACCAACACCACCCATGTAAAAATGTATCTCATTCGATGACCCATGTGATCATTTGGTTTAGTATAGAACAATAGAAGCAAGTCTAATAAAATATACAAAAGAACAGTGCTTTTTGAATTTCAATGTGAATTGTTGCCCCCCTTTCCACCCTGTATGTGCCCCCTTAACCTTGGCATGCGAATAATGAGGTGTGTGTGAGTGAGAGAGAGTGTGTGTGCAGGTTTGTACTTCTGTGCATGACTGTTTGGTCATGTGTGTGTTCAGAGCACTCTAACCCATAGTTGAAGGAGAAAGGCACTCAACTCTGTCTGCATATACTGTACCTACCACCTCCCTGTGGTCAGTATGTAGTCTAACTGCTCTGTGTGCGGGATTATGATTTCGGGTGTGTGTGTGTGTGTGTGTGTGTGTGTGTGTGTGTGTGTGTGTGTGTGTGTGTGTGTGTGTGTTGTGTGTGTGTGTGTGTGTGTGTGTGTGTGTGTGTGTGTGTGTGTGTGTGTGTGTGTGTGTGTGTGTGTGTGTGTGTTGTGTTTGTGTGTGTGTGTGTGTGTGTGTGTGTGTGTGTGTGTGTTAGGTTTCTAGTCCTGGGTCTAGCGTCAGACTGGCAGCTGAAGTATCTTTGGTATCCGTGGCTGTGTCACAGTCCACTCTATTGTGTGAGGTATACGTCATGTCTCAGCTTCACTTTGGATCTGAACGCAATGCTTTTAACATCCTCGCTACAAACCTACAAATCTCTCTTAGTCACCTGTCTCTTCTCTGCCTCTGAGTGAAACCGTCTCTACACCCCCCATGGTCGCTGTCCGCATCTCCACCTTAAATATGATTATCGCCCGCTAGAAGATGCTACACAAGTGGAAGGAAAAGGATTTCCAAGGTCGGTTTCCACAGTAACCCCCCAAAAATATTTATCTTCCTGGATCCTGCCTTTTACAGTATGTCCCCCATAAAACCTCTCCAACAGGAAATGAGAGGTTAAAGGTTAAAGAGGAAGTGACATCATCACCCCTTCCTCCACCCAACGCGGTGCCCCATCATTGGAGCTTTCAGCAGAGCGGAATGCAGGGGGCAATCCAGTTCAGGGGTGAAAATTCAGAGGTCATAAAGAAGTCCTTCGGGAAGTCCAGCTAGGAGTCAATCTACTTCATCACACAAGTATTCACAAATATGCACAGTCATTATTTTGTATTTGTTTGATTCCCTTGAGAATGATCAGTCTTTTTCCATGTTGATTATTATTTTTTGGTCTTTTATATTTTCTGTTTTGTCAACAAGGTGCTTGTTTCCAGTTTCAGCACAACAGAGCACAATAGTCACAACAGAGAAACTTTGTGACTATAATACTACTTTTTACCCGCATCAATATTATAGAGAGAAAGAAGAAGAAAGAGAGGAGAGGAGAGGAGAGGAGAGGAGAGGAGAGGAGAGGAGAGGAGAGGAGAGGAGAGGAGAGGAGAGGAGAGGAGAGGAGAGGAGAGGAGAGGAGAGGAGAGGAGAGGAGAGGAGAGGAGAGGAGAGAGCTGAAGCTTGAAAGAAAGAGTTTATTTACAGTTCATTTTCATTATGTTCTGGATAGTATTGATCATATCCATGAATCCATTGTTCTGAGGTATGGAATGGCCACATCTTCCCGTCCAATTCCTCTCTATAAGGGGATCTAGAATGATGTGTTGGTTGCTATGGCACTGGCCGCCCACAAGGGCCGTGGTAAGTGAGGGAGCTGCACCTGCTCTCTCTGATTATCATAAAAGGGTAAACGTCATTGGCACTCATATCATATTGTGAAGTTTGACCCTTGGGTTTGGCCACTAGAGCAGGGCAATCCCCTCCCTTTACCTTGATAGGACACTCAATAAGGTCCAGATGATTCCCATTTGATTGTTAGTCTTTGGTACCTAAACATACCCTCCAGTAGCTACATAGTTAACAGCCATACATAAAAATGGAACCTTAATCAAATCAACATCAAAAGATGATTATGGATGATAGTCTTGAGACATGTCCTCTTTTCCAAAAACAAAGCAGCTCAGGCTGTGTGTGTGCATGTCTCAAACCGCTCCTTAATCTGCTCTGATCTGAAAGTGTAGGATAGGTGAAACTGTGTAATGACTGATCTTCTGGTATTTGGCTTTCACCTGTCCAGGTCTTATATCAGTGCAGATGAATGAGCGGAGACGGGTAGACTTTTGAGATGTGGTGTCAGACAGCAGGGGTAGGCAACAGGCGGCCCAAGGGCCAAAACTGGGCAGCGAGTGATTTATTATGCCCCGCCAAAGTTTTTAGTAAAACATAATAATCATAATTTTGGGGGATTTTAGCATTTGGTCAAAAATACTGTCAAATCACAAGGAATTCAGCAAAAAAAAATGGTTTAATTTAGGACGTCTGTTCCAAATTATTCCAACGAATAAAAGATTAGACGTGATCGTGCATGTCTCAATGTAATCAAGGAATTAAATTATTGTTATTTTCAAATACAATTTCTTTTTGGGCTTAGTTGTGGTCAATTTGCAGCGTACAAATTATTATAACTGTGTTCCTGCCCCAGACCATGCGCTCTGATAAAAATGATTTGCCTACACCTGTCACACAGAAACACTCAACAGTGTACTGTAACGACCAGCAGGTGGCACTGTTGCACTTGCACTGCAGAAATCAGATTGCTGCTCAGAAATTACACCCCTGGAGTGGAATTGTACACACACACACACAAGCATACATGCATGTACAGAACATACACACACACACACAGTGAAAGGTGTGTTTTTCTGACTGAGCAGAGGACATGTCTGCATGTTTATCCTTGCCTTTTTCACAAACATGGCCACTGATGTTGTGCAGTCAGGTCTATTACCATGGGCTTGTCTTTGGTGTATTTGCTTGGTCAAAAACTTAAGCTTGTGGACCGATCAATCCCAAAAGAGAGAGAAAGCTATTCTGTGGGCCTAACTGATCTTAGCTATTTTAGATTTGAACCGACCCTCTGAATTTCTCTGGATCGTTTTTTCTTCGGTTTTACTGACATATTTGCTCAAACTAAAGTGTCTGAGGATAATTTGGGATACCAATACATCCTCCCCAGACCCATTGGTTTGTCTTTGATTTCTGACAGACAAAACTAAATGGAGTAAAGGGTGAGATTCAGCGCAAAAAGAGAACACCTTCAGACCAATGGTCATACACACCTGATTCAACTCAGTAGATGAATCAGGTGTGTTAGTGCTGGGCTGGAACAAAAGCATGCACACACTACAGCCCTCCAGGACCGCCAGGGTCAGTGACCTCTGCTTTAGATCCCACCACCCTCTTCCCCTCCATCTCAGGCCTTGGAGAAGGTGGTAGCAGAGGAGGTGCCCGGTTGTGCCGGGGACGAACCGGCGTTGTTGTTGTTCCCATGAGCCTGCATATGACCGTGCCCGTGCACGCTCCCGTGCACACCCGCGTGCTCGTTCCCCTCTGCGCCTCCAGTGGACCCCCAGCGGTCGGCATGGCAGCGTCGCCGAGCGTTCATGAAGAAGTTGGAGACGGTGGAGAGCTCCAGGCCTAGCTGATGGCTGATGGTGATCTGCATCTCCTTGGATGGACGGCGGTTCTCCCTAAAGATGGCCGCCAGCGTGCGGCGCTGCAGGTCCGTGAATACCAACCGCTGTTTCTTGGGGACCAGGTTCCTCTCACGACCCTGGTCCTGCTCCTTCCGCTTACAGGCTGCAGAGGAAGAAGACGGGGAGAAGAGAGGAGGAGTGTTTAGTTTCCTCCTGTCTTCCAAGCTCTTTCCAAGAGCATTTGCCCATATTGTTGAATTTGGACCTCAGTTTACTGGCAATATTGATAATATACAAAAGTATATCTCAAACAGGAACCTACTACATGAAATGGAGAGGGGGTGAAGAGAGGGAAGGAAAGAGTAAGTGTGGAGGAGATAATTAAAGGAGGGATGGAGTAAGTGGGGGGGACATAATTAAAGGATGGATGCAGGCAGAGATGAGCAGTATTTCTATTCTGTGTATTTGAAATATATATTTCAGTTACTTCTGAGTATTTTGCCATTGGAATTGCACTGGGCTGAACTACAATCCAATATTTGTTGTAACAAAGATAATTTGAGAGCTGTAATTTGTATTTTCAAAATACTTTTCCATACCATTTTTTATAGCAGTTCAGCCTTCATTGGTATCAGAATTCTGATGGCACTA
>NC_056438.1:71123801-71178801 GCF_018296145.1 Oncorhynchus tshawytscha | reverse complement strand
CATTCAAATAATTGATTTACATATATTTACCAAGAACAACCGTACACTGTAGACCTACTCTCTCCTTCCCATGCAGTCTCTTTCCTTTTGGAAATGTTAAATTGCAAAAGAAAGGAAGTTTAGCCTCCCTCCTCATCATAATGATTCGCTCCCACACTTACAAAGTCGTGTACGCGTGACGTCACACTTAACGATGAGAAGGGTAGCAGGTGGTTGGTAGAACTAGACTTCCTTGCTGTGAGCGCTGCCACGTGACAGCGTGGAGGACATGGAGGAAACATGAGCGATAGCTTAGATAGGGCCTGTACACTGGGATTTACAGTGTAAGGATATAGTAGGCCTAATCTAGGGATTAGGCTATTGGGAGATAGTACCCTTATAGGAAGCTACCTTGGACTCAGGTGAGGATCATAGGATGGACATTTTTTAGGCTGGAAAAGGCACCAGGGTAGCCTACATAAAGGCGCTGATGACTTCCAACTGACGCCAATATCGATGTGCTTGTTAATAAATAAATACAATGTTCCGAGCACAGTTTGGGTGAAAGTAACTATGTTATTATAGGTTTATACAATTGCAGAAGCTTATCTGAAACATTTGCATAGAAGGCCTGAAAAAATATGCAAATAGGCATGTGCAAACAGAAAACACTGCAAAAATCCTGACCCAAACATTGGGCAAGCAGGGGATTATGTATCAACACTTCAATGCATATGTATTATCTTAGGTTTGATGATGAAAATGTTATTTCATTAAAATGACTGTGTTTTCAAAGGATCCTTAAAGGTGCTGTATTTTGCCCTCCCAACTTTAAAGTGTGTGTGTGTGTGTGTGTGTGTGTGTGTGTGTGTGTGTGTGTGTGTGTGTGTGTGTGTGTGTGTGTGTGTGTGTGTGTGTGTGTGTGTGTGTGTGTGTGTGTTTCATAACTGACCGCACCGTGCTGCTATAGCGGTGTGCCTGGGACCGAGGCTGGGGCGGAATGACGTGACCGCGTTTTGCGTGCGGTGAGACGAGCCTTCTCCCTTACCGGCCGGACTACTGCAGGCGAGAAACAGTTTATGTCAATCAATCACTGTCCGTCACACCTTTGAGATCTACGCTCATTGATTGTATTGATTAGAGCCAATGCATTCTGTAAAGTCAACGGTTGGGTTCCCACAAAGGCATGCCAAGCAACAGCCGTCCCTACATTAGAAGCTGCTGTAATTAATTGAACATGGATTGATTTTGTTGAAACATTTCGTTCATTTGTTGATGAAATCCTTTGCTTTCTAATGTAGCCTAAGCCAAGCAAGTAATTGCAGTTGAATTATCTTGTGGTTGCTGCTGCACCTTTCAACATGCATTTACATTATATATTCATTGCAGCTATTATTTTAGCAAACTGTAACAATGAATGTTTGGGAAAATAATTCACAATATTGTGAACCTAAATATTTCCAAAATTTAGAGATTCTTTCTAGCCATTTGTTATTCGCGGCATAGCCTATGAAGTGAAAGGAGACAACTGCTCTTTATTCGATAGGACAATAAGGTTTCAGAAATAGTTTGTTATGCAATTTATTCTTAAAAGCTATCCTATTTTGCACACGATATTTATTTGAAACAGTTTATTCGTATGGTGTTTGTAGTATGGGGCAGTGCTTGACCTAGACTGAAAAAGGTAGTAATTCGGTAGTAATTTCGGTGCTGGTACTGTTTATATTTAAGAGAAACAGGAGCTCAAGCAGTAGAACATTTCAGGTGCCGGTTAGCTCCTGTCAAGTCAAGCACTGGTATTGAGTTGAAAAGGCAAAGCCTGAGCCTCTCGGGCTCCCGAGTGGCGCAGCGGTCTAAGGCACTGCACATCAGATCTAGAGACGCCCGTTAGACCCTAGTTCGATTCCAGGCTGTATCACAAACTGCCGTGATTGAGAGTCCCATAGTGCGGCGCACGATTGGCCCAGCGTCGTTAGGGTTTGGCTGTCATTGTAAATAAGAACTTGTTCTGACTTGCCTAGTTAAATAAAGTTTTAAAAAATACAAATGTATAGCTTAAATGTCACAGGCTCATTAAGGCTAAATTAATTTGGCTACACGGTTAAAATAAGGGACTTTAGAGTTCAGAACATGGTTTTGTTTTTCCTCCAAATTATGGATAGCATTAAAATAATAATATGTAGCAACAAATTGAATAAATATATGAAACTAAGGAAACCGAGAAATAAGTGATGCGTATGTATCGTATTTAATCATGCATATTTACCATGTTTTACTTTCCCGCCGTTTGGCTCTGAGATAAAGAGACAAATATATGTTAATTTTAAGTAGGTATATTTACATCATTAGTTGTTGTATTTCTTTCGGTACATTTTTGTCAAATAATTTCATCAGTGAAATATGTATAGAAGTAGGCAAAAAATATATTATTATTACAAAAGATAAATCAAATAAACCGGTGACCATTCCTCATGCTATGCGCATGTTTCCGTCTTCCATTTAATTTAATTGAAGTTGTGTAAATGTAACGTTAGTGTTATTATTGTACATTCTAAACAGGAGAATAGGTATCCACACACACACACACACACACACACACCACACACACACACACACACACACACACACACACACACACACACACACACACACACACACACACACACACACACACACACACACACAGGTTTCAAGTAGCCTAGTGAATGCACTGCAGGGTTTACAAAACTGAAATTTGGGGAATAGGGACTGGCTAAATCAGCTTGTCATCTTTTTAAGGGGCGCAATGTTGCCACCAAACGTTATATATTCCAGTCAGAATGCAAATACGAATGCTGTTGTAATTTGTGCCAACTTTGTTCAGTCCATGGACAGCGCCTATAGTGAGATAATGAATGGTCAGAACCACGGACAGAGCCTATACCGAGAGAATGAATGGTCAGAGCCACGAACAGCACATCTCAAGCCGAACCCTCCCAGCTGAGCGTGTCTACGAATTTTCATGCAGAGATCTGATCCCCAGTCTTTCATTACCTTTTACAAGGCTACACATAATTCGACAATTTAGGCTTTTTTTGTGTTTTAAAATTAATTCCTCCGTTACAGCCCAGATGAGAGAATGATTGTATATGTTATGTAAATATTGACCTATTCCCCTTTGATAGTCTTCAAAACACTAACAATAATAATGGATTTTATATAGCGCTACCCAAACCTTAACCATTAACCATTCTGAGTTAATGCCTAACCTTAATAACTTGGAATTAATGCCTGAACTTGGATTGCAACTTCGAAATTTGACGTTTGAGAAACATGGATGAAGATATAATTCTGAGACTGGGAGCGCTGGTAGCAGTAAACATGGATGTTTGTTCTGTAGTAGCAGGGAGGACCATTGATGGGAGAGTCAATGATGCAGAGGGGAGAGGAGGGGGAGGAAAGGGGAGGGATGGATCTGCTCGGCTGGCTTCTGCTGGTGCAGTGCCAGAGATGGAGGGAGACAGACAGAGAGAGAGAGAGAGAGAGAGAGAGAGAGAGAGAGAGAGAGAGAGAGAGAGAGCAGAGGAGAGGAAATCGATACCGATTCTGAGCGAGTCAGATAAGCCTGAACAATGTATAGTGCAGACACACTGTATAACCCAATCACACATGTACACACCACACACAAACACAAACACACACGCACACGCACACACACACGCACGCGCAGTACAATGTGCATGCATGCCTACATAAAGATGCATTTACATACCCCATAAACCATAGCAACCTTTAAAAACGAAATTACATCACAAGCCTGGATTGCATTAAGGTGGTTTTGCTGACATAAGCAGAAATGGATCGTTACTATGGCAGACTACATATACTAGAATCCTCAGTTAAAAAACACTGCCTTTGTCTTGCGAGGGCTGTTCTATGTAAATCTGTCTCCTTTCTACAAGATTATTATTATTATTTATCATAAAATTACTTTCAGGTTACTTTCAGGTTTCAATAAAGGTTCAATTCAAAAGTGTTAGGATATGCAGTTGTTGTTGACCACAGATTTAACCAGTGCATTCTTAGTAACCCAGTTATTTTAGTGTCTGAAGTGTGATGTTGGTGTTTTCCTACAGGTTTAAACAGCATGTTATACACAATTCTGTTTGTAGGTACCACACGTATGTCGGGGTTGTGGTTGGCGCTGTGTGTTAACCACACATTGGCTTTGCTTACCCTGGAGTGAGTCTCTTACAAGGGCTACGCCACTCTACTCCTCCTTCTCTCTCTTCCTTCCACTCTCCTCCATCTCCCTCTCCCTCATGCTTATCAATTATTAAAGTCTCTATCGATCCTTTCACTACCCTACCTCTATCAGCCTGTTCACACAAAGCCCAAACTCCCCAACCCTGAATCAATACCAGCCCCTGCTCTCTTATTTCACATATCACTCTTTTTGTTTACGTTTTGATAGAGTTCATTTACTTGCAGCGATCTGAACATTTGCATTTAATTGCATAAACCAAGAACACTGGGCTAAACTACAGATTGGCATTAATCTTTCATAGACGGCATCAAAGACATTGGTCTACAAAATATATGAATGGCGCTGGCAGTGTTGGGGTATGGGCGGCCCCACAACAGAGAGATAAGGATATAATTGAGCAATAAGCCATGAGGGGGTGTGGTATATGGCCAATATGCCACGACTAAGGGCTGTTCTTAAGCACGACACAACGTGGAGTGTCTGGACACAGACCTTAGCCGTGGTATATTGCCCATACATCACAAACCCCCAAGGTGCCTTATTGATATTATAAACTGGTTACCAACGTAATTAGAGCAGTAAAAATACATGTTTTGTCATACCTGTGGTATATGGTCTGATATACCACGGCTGTCAGCCAATCAAAATTCAGGGATCGAACCACCCAGTTTATAAATAGTGTTATTCCATTCTGTAGATCACATTTCTAATAATAACGTCTAATAATAACAACAATGTTCTGAGCATTGAACCCTGATGAATATGATCAAACAACATCTGACTTATGATCAGATTGTTCGCTCTGTCCCAGTTCTACCTCCACTATCACGAATGACACACCTGGGACCAGCTGTCCATTCAGAATCACAGTCTGAATGATCAGGCACAAGGACAGCTCCCCACCTCACAGCATGTACCTCACACAGCTCAGGTGGTATAGCTGAATCACATATGTTAGTCCTGGGCTGGAGCGAAAGCATGCCTACCTTGTAGCTCTCTAACACCCTGGTGAACACCAACTGACACAGTCGCAGAGAAAGAATCAACCACAAAGACAACTGCTGTACATCATAGACCAAATCCTGACTTAATAATATGTTAATTAGCTGTCGCTTTTATCCAAAGCAACATACAGTCATGCTTGCATATGTTTAACATATATGGGTGGTCCAGGGAATAATCAACCCACTATCCTGGGGTTACAAGCGCCATGCTCTACCAACTGAGCCACAAAGGACAACTTAATGGTTTTATATCAATATCAAATCATTTCTGGGTTTTAAATTAAAATTGTCAAAAAGAAGAAGAAAAATGCTTCTTAGCAAAGCAATATTTAGGACATTTGCTAGGACATGCTGGGAGTGGTCTTTGTGAGGAGAGGAAAACTAGCTGTGATTGGCAGAGACTCTCTTTCTTATTGGTCTGGTAACTCATTTTTTGCCTGGTGATGTCACCAGGCAGGCCAACACTCCATCCCACCAATACAGACTGCAATTTCAAGTGGTCTTTTCAAACAGCTCTTACACTAAAATGACACAATAGATTTGCAGCTTTTCCTCCTCATATTTATCACATTATAGCAGATGGATTTCCTTCTATCCTCGAGCTTCAACCCTCAACTCTGTTTCCTACAGTGTTTGGGTTTCCAGTCCTCGAGCTTCAACCCTCAACTCTGTTTCCTACAGTGTTTGGGTTTCCAGTCCTCGAGCTTCAACCCTCAACTCTGTTTCCTACAGTGTTTGGGTTTCCAGTCCTCGAGCTTCAACCCTCAACTCTGTTTCCTACAGTGTTTGGGTTTCCAGTCCTCGAGCTTCAACCCTCAACTCTGTTTCCTACAGTGTTTGGGTTTCCAGTCCTCGAGCTTCAACCCTCAACTCTGTTTCCTACAGTGTTTGGGTTTCCAGTCCTCGAGCTTCAACCCTCAACTCTGTTTCCTACAGTGTCTGGGTTTCCAGTCCTCGAGCTTCAACCCTCAACTCTGTTTCCTACAGTGTCTGGGTTTCCAGTCCTCAAGCTTTATCCCTCAACTCTGTTTCCTACAGTGTTTGGGTTTCCAGTCCTCGAGCTTTATCCCTCAACTCTGTTTCCGACAGTGTTTGGGTTTCCAGTCCTCGAGCTTTATCCCTCAACTCTGTTTCCGACAGTGTTTGGGTTTCCAGTCCTCGAGCTTAATCCCTCAACTCTGTTTCCTACAGTGTTTGGGTTTCCAGTCCTCAAGCTTTATCCCTCAACTCTGTTTCCTGCAGTGTTTGGGTTTCCAGACCACTGAAGCAGCCTGTCCGGTTCTAGTGGCAGTCATAATGGATGATAGGTCATGTTTTTGTGATGAATTGCAGAGAAGATGGCAGAGACAAAATGAGAGAGAGAGAGAGAAAGGCAGACAGACAGACAGACAGACAGACAGACAGACAGACAGACAGACAGACAGACAGACAGACAGACAGACAGACAGACAGACAGACAGACAGACAGACAGACAGAGAGAGAGAGAGAGAGAGGGGGTTGGGAATGGGAAGCAGCTTTATTGATTTCCTATGTGCAAAGCCAGGCAAACAGAGAAAGGACAGAGCTACACTATTAATGACAATCACTAGCACAGCTATACGGCTACAGCTATCTATCTATCTATCTATCTATCTATCTACCTACCTACCTACCTACCTACCTACCTACCTACCTACGGTTGAAATCGGAAGTTTACATACACCTTAGCCAAATACATTTAAACTCAGGTTTTCACAATTCCTGACACTTAATCCTAGTAATAATTCCCTGTCTTAGGTCATTCAGGATCACGACTTCATTTTAAGAATGTGAAATTTCAGAATAATAGTAGAGAGAATGATTTATTTCAGCTTTTATTTCTTTCATCACATTCCCAGTGGGTCAGAAGTTTACATACACTCAATTAGTGTTTGGTAGCATTGCCTTTAAATGGTTTAACTTGGGTAAAACGTTTCAGGTAGCCTTCCACAAGCTTCACACAATAAGTTGGTTGAATTTTGGCCCATTCCTCCTGACAGAGCTGGTGTAACTGAGTCAGGTTTGTAGGCCTCTTTGCTCGCACACGCTTTTTCAGTTCTGCCCACAAATCTTTTATAGGATTGAGGTCAGGTCTTTATGATGGCCACTCCAATACCTTGACTTTGTTGTCCTTAAGCCATTTTTCCACAACTTTGGAAATATGCTTGGGGTCATTGTCCATTTGGAAGATCCAAGCTCTAACTTCCTGACTGATGTCTTGAGATGTTTCTTCAATATATCCACATAATTTTCCTGCCTTATAATGCCATCTATTTTGTGAAGTGCAACAAAGCACCCCCACAACATGATGCTGCCACCCCCGTGCTTCACAGTTGGGATGTGGTTCTTTGGCTTACAAACCTCCCACTTTTTCCTCCAAACATAACAATGGTCATTATGGCCAAACAGTTCTATTTTTGTTTCATCAGAACAGAGGACATTTCTCCAAAAAGTATGATCTTTGTCCCCATGTGCAGTTGCAAACCGTAGTCTGGCATTTTTATGGCGGTTTTGGAGCATGGGCTCCTTCCTTGCTGAGCGGCCTTTCAGGTTGTGTCGATATAGGACTCGTTTTACTGTGGATGTAGATACTTTTGTACCTGTTTCCTCCAGTTTCTTTACGAGGTCCTTTGCAGTTGTTCTGGGATTGATTTGCACTTTTCGCACCAAAGTATGTCCATCTCTAGGAGACAGAACGCGTCTCCTTCTTGATCGGTATGACGGCTGCATGGTCCCATGGTGTTTATACTTGCGTACTATTGTTTATACAGATGAACGTGGTACCTTCAGGTGTTTGGAAATTGCTCCCAAGGAGGAACCAGACTTGTGGAGGTCTACAATTTTTTGCTGATTTCTTTTGATTTTCCCATGATGTCAAGCAAAGAGGCACTGAGTTTGAAGGTAGGCTTTGAAATACATCCACAGGTACACCTCCAATTGACTCAAATTATGTCAATTAGCCTATCAGAAGCTTCTAAAGCCATGACATCATTTTCTGGAATTTTCCAAGCTGTTTAAAGGCACAGTCAACTTAGTGTGTGTAAACTTCTGACCCACTGGAATTGTGATACAGTGAATTATAAGTGAAATAATCTGTCTGTAAACAATTGTTGGAAAAATGACTTGTGTCATGCACAAGGTAGATGTCCTAACCGACATGCCAAAACTGTAGTTTGTTAACAAGAAATTTGTGGAGAGGTTGAAAAACACGTTTTAATGACTCCAACCTAAAGTGTATGTAAACTTCCGACTTCAACTATATATATATATCTACCTAACTATCTGGCTTTTTCATTGTCTTTTTTTTAGATTCCTATCAGGAAAGGTTGCACCAGTATCCGTTCTGTAGCGGTACAACTTCAAACAACTCTTACACTATCTGACCTGTAGAGTAGACAGTGTGACAGTGCAGAGGAATCAGTGGTATTGACTGTAACACCTGTGAAAATGATGTACTACAAGAACACCATCTCCAACAACCTGCTAGCCGCTTCAACAGTCTGTGTCCTTATGGACCCTTGAACTAGCCTGCTGATCCCGTCTGTTTGTGATTTTACCAACTCCTTGTTTTGTGTTGGTTCAATGACTTGCCAAATATGCACCGTATGACAATGAGATAGGAGGATTGGGACCAGGCTACTCTTGAACACATACACACAGGAAACTTGGTTGTGATTTGGTGCGATCAGCATTTCAACTCAACACATGCTTGCTGACACACAAACACACACACAAAGGCTTACACACACACACATACACACACACACTTATCATGAGTCAATAACTCATCAGTCATTCAGATGTATATGATTTAATTTAAAGTTGTGGGAGGGGTACTAAAATCAACCCCCCTGGGCACTAATCACAAGAGAATGCACACCACTACACCGTGTTCAGAGTGATCTTCCTTTTGACAGATTAGAATGGAGAAAAGACATGCAAGTTATGGGATCACATATAAGCTTTGTATGATTTAGCCTAGTTGTTTCTACAGTTTGTTTATGAGTAAATTAAACTATTAAAGCATATGAACGGAAATGATATGTCAATGGAATATTCAGCTATTATACAGAGTGAGAATATTTTCACCATGATTAGGGGACGGAACCTTTATATAACAAGGCAAGTCAGTTAAGAACAAATTCTTATTTACAATGAAGGCCTACCAAAAGGCAAAAGGCCTCCTGCGGGGGACGGGGACTGGTAATTTAACAAAAATATATATACTGTATATATACAGTGGGGCAAAAAAGTATTTAGTTTGCCACCAATTGTGTAAGTTCTCCCACTTAAAAACATGAGAGAGGCCTGTCATTTTCATCATAGGTACACTTCAACTATGACAGACAAAATGAGAGAGAAAAAAATCCAGAAAATCACATTGTAGGATTTTTTTATGAATTTATTTGCAAATTATGGTGGAAAATAATTATTTGGTCAATAACAAAAGTCTATCTCACTACTTTGTTATATACCCTTTGTTGGCAATGACAGAGGTCAAACGTTTTCTGTAAGTCTTCACAAGGTTTTCACACACTGTTGCTGGTATTTTGGCCCATTCCTCCATGCAGATCTCCTCTAGAGCAGTGATGTCTTGGGGCTGTTGCTGGGCAACACAGACTTTCAACTCCCTCCAAAGATTTTCTATGGGGTTGAGATCTGGAGACTGGCTGGGCCACTCCAGGACCTTGAAATGCTTCTTACGAAGCCACTCCTTCGTTGCCCGGGCGGTGTGTTTGGGATCATTGTCATGCTGAAAGACCCATCCACGTTTCATCTTCAATGCCCTTGCTGATGGAAGGAGGTTTTCACTCAAACTCTCACGATACATGGCCCCATTCATTCTTTCCTTTACACGGATCAGTCGTCCTGGTCCCTTTGCAGAAAAACAGCCCCAAAGCATGATGTTTCCACCCCCATGCTTCCCAGTAGGTATGGTGTTCTTTGGATGCAACTCAGCATTCTTTGTCCTCCAAACACGACGAGTTGAGTTTTTACCAAAAAGTTATATTTTGGTTTCATCTGAGCATATTACATTCTCCCAATCTTCTTCTGGATCATCCAAATGCTGTCTAGCAAACTTCAGACGGGCCTGGACATGTACTGGCTTAAGCAGGGGGACACGTCTGACACTGCAGTATTTGACTCCCTGGCGGCGTAGTGTGTTACTGATGGTAGGCTTTCTTACTTTGGTCCCAGCTCTCTGCAGGTCATTCACTAGGTCCCCCGTGTGGTTCTGGAATTTTTGCTCACCGTTCTTGTGATCATTTTGACCTCACAGGGTGAGATCTTGCGTGGAGCCCCCGATCGAGGGAGATTATCAGTGGTCTTGTATGTCTTCCATTTCCTAATAATTGCTCCCACAGGTTCTTCAAACCAAGCTGCTTACCTATTGCAGATTCAGTCTTCCCAGCCTGGTGCAGGTCTACAATTTTGTTTCTGGTGTCCTTTGACAGCTCTTTGGTCTTGGCCATAGTGGAGTTTGGAGTGTGACTGTTTGAGGTTGTGGACAGGTGTCTTTTATACTGATAACAAGATCAAACAGGTGCCATTAATACAGGTAACGAGTAGAGGACAGAGGAGCCTCTTTAAGAAGAAGTTACAGGTCTGTGAGAGCCAGAAATCTAGCTTGTTTGTAGGTGACCAAACACTTATTTTCCACCATAATTTGCAAATAAATTCATTAAAAATCCTACAATGTGATTTTCTGGATTTTTTTTCTCATTTTGTCTGTCATAGTTGAAGTGTACCTATGATGAAAATTACAGGCCTCTCTCATCTTTTTAAGTGGGAGAACTTGCACAATTGGTGGCTGACTAAATACTTTTTTGCCCCACTGTATATATAGGACAAAACACACATCACGACAAGAGAGACACCACAACACTACATAAAGAGAGACCTAAGACAACAACATAGCATGGCAGCAACACATGACAACACAGCATTCTAGCAACACAACATGACAACAACATGGTAGCAACACAACATGGCAGGAGCACAACATGGTAGCAGCACAAAACATGGTACAAACATGATTGGGCACAACATGGTTTTGTCTGAAATTGTCTGAAAATATCCCTCCTGTTTTACAGTAAAACTATACATTTTCTCAGAAATGTAATAACCAATTGGAAAAACAACTCTAACTATAAGTTTTTCATTTCGGTTTATTATATTTTTTATTGTACAATCATTTCAAATGTCTCTTGTTTTGAAATTATTGACTGGACAACGATTGAAATGTAAAACATAAACGTGATAAAATGAATCAAACAAATCAACCGCATAGAGAAAAATGATAATTAAAACACGACGAAGGTCTTTGTGGCCTTTATTTGGTCACTTAGGACCGACTGTGGTGAAAATGTGTCCGTGGCAAGAAAATTCCTTTGCACGAAAATAGTTTGTATTTTATAGTAAATGTTTTTCTATGGCCAAGGGATAGGCTCGACAGCATTTTCAATTTCGAAATAAACTTAACAGGCAGGTAACCCGTGATACGAGTCAGTATTCGGTATTCGACCAGGCAACTAAACGCCTGCGTCACCAAAGCAGGAGGAAGCCAGTGGTAGACAGACGGGACAACTCATAGGCATATCTAGTCTAATTTTAGACCTTAAACTACAAAAGCTGCCTAAATGAAAACCCGGCGCGGCCATGTGGTTGGCTGTATTTCAGGTCTGGATTCGAATATTGATCCATGTGCCACATTTAAAAGGGGAGAGTGGGAACTCGCGTATTGACCATGCAGCCAGAGGTCACGCGCCCCTCTGACGCGCTCTCCTCCTGCGCGACTAGTTTGTAGGTTGACATGTATTGTCAGGAATCTTGCCCTGGAGGCAGAACTGAGCGATATCCGCTAGATGGGCCAGTTGCTATATCGTAAAAATTCATGAAAACAAAAATGTTATTTTTGGTCTTAATTGAAGGTTAGGGTTAAACATTAGGGTTAGCAGTGTGGTTAAGGTTAGGGTTACGGTTAGGTTTAAACTAAGTTTGTATGACTTTGTGGCTATGCCAGCGTGCCAGCAAGTAAGCTCTCTGCAGAGCTGCCTCCAGAACAATACTAAGGACAATAAATACCAACCTGCGACGAGTTTAGGCCTTTATGTTCAAGCTGGCGGGGCAAGCGGGACCAATGAGAGGGAGTGACTGTGTGGGTGACATGTTTGGAACATGTGGGATTCACTAGAGAGAACCACGATGGACAGGACGACATGCTTTAGACACCAAGTTTTAATGTTTTCAGTCTCTGTCGCCTCCCTTATTATTGTGCGTATTGTATAGTTCTAGGCCACTAGCTGTCTTTTAATTATCGCCTAATAGTTTTCCCCTATTATTAAAGCACACAATGTAAATAACTTTGTGATGTCTGTCTGTAAATGTCAAGTGCTCTACAAATGCAATTTATTATTACACACACACACATCCGGCCTGGCGCGTAACAGAGCACACATATCCCCATAATACACCAGAGCCTCATATTAGCCTTACATGACTATGAAATGTCCATGTCCTCTCAGTGGTTATATCAGGCTGCATGGGTAGCCGACAAAAACCCTGTTAACGTTGGGCTGAGGTGTAACAGTGTGTATGCAGTTTCTCTTGGAACGTGTCACACCAACAAATGCTGACAGGGATATCATGCAATCACTTGCACTGTACCGCAGATACTGTGTCTCTCAACAACAACAAAAACGGCGATTTCAAAAGAGAGAAAGATTCTCTCACAAAGTCTGCTCTGAAGTTTAAGACGTACTTGGTCTCGTTTTTGTCGCACCCGTTTTGTACTGACTATGGTGCTGAATCGTTTGGAAGTTGTGGTTTTGTCTGACGTGTATAACGGTCGTTTTACTGTGATTTTTCTTACAACGCTGGACGTCTTTAGCCTAAAATAAGTTATATATAGCATATCAGGCTCATTGTAGTAGCCTATACAGCTAGTTATTTATCGTAACATTAAATAGAGAGGGTTTGACAAAAGAGTGAACAAACTACGCTTTTATGCGTAAAACGTCAATAGTTACGATCGGCTGTTCAATAAGCAGCCCACATGAGAAAGGCCGTGAGACCAGAAGCATCTTACCCGCCAACCGAAGGGCAGACATCCGCTGAAACTCGGGCTCCTGGAGCCACTTCCACATTCTCCTAAACGTCTCCCGGCCTGACTTGAGTTTACTCCACGGCTTGGGGTTCCGCAGAAGATCCGAGAGGGTTCCTTGGGACCGACATAGGATCCTCTGGGCGAAAATAGCCTGGGGAATTGAGTAGCGCTTCAGCTCTGCCGTTATCCGTTGAGCCACCTCTTTCGTGTTGATCTCCTCCGCCTGCCCTCCCGACACTCCTCCCTGGCCGGACCCAGCCCCGTGCCTCTCTCGCTCGGCCAGCATCGCTGCCCCATTGGCCTGGGAGTGAAGGTGGCTGTGCGGATGGTGCATCCCGTTGAGGTTGGACATCATGCCATGCCCATGGCCGCCTAACCCCCTGGCAAGGTGCTCCTCGCTCCGGGACAGCATTGCGGCGTGGGACTCGAAGCCTGTCACGGGAGAGAGCATCTTGGCATCATTAGTAAGGTGAGCACTTGGACCGTAGGCTGAGAGCGTCTGCTGGGAGTTGTGCAAAGAGCCGAGACTGTTGGACAACGGGGAGAGTGACCCATGGACCATGCCGGACATATCTTTAGGGTAGTGGCCGTACAGGTTTCCCATAGACGCCAGCCCACGGTGGTCATCCCTCATCAACGTAAAGCTCCCGCTGACGTTCCCCGCGGAGAGTCGCTGGTGGGCGGCTGCGTGGTGGTGGGAGTGTGGGTGGTGGAACTTGTCGGAGACCGTGGATATGGGAGGTAGGTGCTGGAGAGGGGTCAGGGTGGTGTAGGTGTTGCTCAGGCTCATCCCGGACTCACACATGCTCATAGCCGGGTGGAGGTGGCCAGAGAGCGCTGAGGGGTCTGTCCGGTAGTCCCCGGTACCATCCAGGATCGCGGCCATACTAGACACCATGGCCGACCGGCCGTGTGCGTGAGAAACCAGGTTCCGGTGTGAAGGGGCGGAGGACTGCCGGGCGTGCGTGGAGCTCATCAGTTCATCGGCCTGTGAGTGCGAGACGCCGTGGAGGTTTCCAAGGTTTTCCATTGTGAGTTCCATCACTGAAAAAATATATCTTTCCTGATCCCACCTCCCTCCCCTCCCTCTCTCTCCCGCTCCTTCTCGGTCCTTTCACTCAGACTCACAAACACAGACAGAGGCGCGCGCTCACTCTCCCTCTCTCAGACTCCTGAAGTGATAATATTACCAAACGATCTCAAAACCAATCCATTGATTAGAGTTTTTCTCCAGTCAATCCAACATGGTGTTTGTAAATAATTTATCTTGTTCCAAGGTAGGTAAATATCGCGTAAAGTCCTCGTCCACGTTTGGCTGTGTTGTTGTCCTGTGTTATAGGCGCTCGTTGGCTATATCTCATCCCTTGTCCAACAACACTTCCACTGAAAATTGGCTGAGCCGGGTATCAAGATGTATGTGGGCGCGCCCCTGTGTATTTAAAACGGGGGCGGTTACGCGCATTATTTTCGTGTGGGATTCACAGACAGAACACACTGTATATGTGTGAAGAGTATGCACTGGCCACACACTGGTTGAATAAACGTTGTTTCCACGTAATTTCAATGAATATACGTTGAACCAATGTGGAATGGAATATACGTTGAACAGACGTCTGTGCCAGGGGTCTGGCATCAAGTCATGTCATGCACCTGTGTATGTGTGTGTGTGTGTGTGTGTGTGTGTGTGTGTGTGTGTGTGTGTGTGTGTGTGTGTGTGTGTGTGTGTGTGTGTGTGTGTGTGTGTGCGCGTGCTTGAGAGATTTAAATGTAAAAGCCAAATGTTTTTAAAAGTAACAAACTCTAATCTATCTCTCCGAGTATACTTCATCACAGTATGCGCACAATTTGATTTGATTCACTCTGCACAAGTGTCCCTTCTACAGATAAACGTTGTTTTCTCACGGAGTGAATGGTTTGGCATTTATGCGCTTAGTGATAAACCTGATCAATGTATTGATTGACAGAGATGAATGATGTGGCCTGACCCTGTTAGGGGGTGGAGAGGTCACACAGATAGAATCCTAACGCCGTGCATGATGATGTTGAGAAAAAAGGGCAAACCATATCCTGTTCTGAAGCGTTTCATTCTAAACTCCAGCCAGCGTGCTGAAGTTCTGAGGTCCAGCGTGCTGAAGTTCTGAGGTCCAGCGTGCGGAAGTTCTGAGGTCCAACGTTCTGAAGTTCTGAGGTCCTGCCTTCTGAAGTTCTGAGCTCCAGCGTTCTGAAGTTCTGAGGTCCCGCGTGCTGAAGTTCTGAGGTCCAGTGTTCTGAAGATCTGAGGTCTAGCGTGCTCAAGTTCTGAGGTCCAGTGTTCTGAAGTTCTGAGGTCCAGTGTTCTGAAGTTCTGAGGTCCAGTGAGGTCCAGCGTTTGGAAGTTCTGAGGTCCAGCGTTCTGAAGTTCTGAGGTCCAGCGTGCTGAATTTCACTCGGCTGGTAAGTAGAGCAATTTGTTTGGCCCAAAAAACAGCATGGACGTGTGAACGTGTAGACGTAATAACCACGTTCTTTCTTCTAAAATGCTCTTTTATAGATCTGATCTTGCACTACAGGCATGTTTATATTGTTTTCAGATATTTTTTAAAACTTTACTGGTGACCATGAGATTCCATCTTATTAACTTTTTCAGGACAGATTGGACAATAACCTAATGTATATAATAATAATAATAATAATAATAATACTTGGCCCAATAATACTACTAATAGGCTACTACTATTTACTAGGCCTAATAATAATAATATGAATAATTTGCTATAATATAACAATTTATTTTATTTATTAACTTTATTTCACAGATGGTATTTGTATGATTAACATGTATGGTGTAATAACAGCACTAAGATAATTCAGCACAGTAGTTGTTTATTATGTCATTTCCATTTCCAACGCACTTGAAAGCACAACTTCTAGGTAAATAGGCGGCAGGTAGTGGTTAAAAGCGTTGGGCCAGTAACCGAAAGGTCGCTGGTTCGAATCCCGGAGCTGGCATAGTGGAACATATTTGCCGTTCTGCCCTTGAGCAAGGCATGATGACGTGGACGTAGATTAGGGCGGGTCCCAGCACTTCTCTTTTCAGAGGGGTTGGGATAAATGAGGAAGACACATTTCGATTGAATGCATTCAGTTGTTCAACTGACTAGGTATTCCCTTTACCAGGCCAATAGACATTGAGGCCCAGGCCTATAGGCCTAACACCGTTGAATAAAATGGGTAGCCTACTAAAGGTTTCACTGGTCACACTGTTGTAACCTCTAAAAAGCATACAGCGTGTGAACATGTCTCCCTGGGTTAGCCTACTCTCCCTCTATCGATGCCCACCAGCCGCTATCGGAAATAAATGACCGTTGGAGCGCCAGAGAATCGGTTAGCTCGGCATGCGCAGCGTCTCTTCACCCTGGGTATTGGCTCTAAGGCGCTATAGTGATGGATGTTAGATACTGCCCGTCTGACCCAAGTCACACACACTCAGCTCTCCGTCTGTGTGTGTGTGTGTCCTTTGTGGAAGTTGTAAGTCAGCTTTAAACCACAAACCGTAGCTAGGACCAGGCTCGTTTGCACTTTTGGAGTAGTTGTTTTCTGGCCCGGTTTTCTGTACCAGTTCAGTGATGTTTTGAGAGGATATGTTTATTGGAGTAATTGTTTTCTGGCCCGGTTTTCTGTACCAGTTCAGTGATGTTTTGAGAGGATATGTTTATTGCATGTCTACCAAGATAAATTGTAGACCTACAAATGACTCAAATCTCAAAATGCATATGGCTACGGTACAAGTCACTTTTCTTAACTGTGCAGATTTCTTTTAGGAATGATACACCTATAGGATGCAACTACTCTGATGACAATAAGGAATTGTGTTTAATAATCCTGTTCATTAATTATATCGCTTTTGATTGCATGATGGCTGCACACTTCAGTCTCTCTAGTGACCATTGACCTTATTTTGAAAATATATTTAGTCTTTGATTTAATTGGTTAAAATAAAGTTTAAATTGAACAGTAAATCAACAGGCCTCGTGTTCATATTATCAAAGAAATTGGTTAGAAACACCTCACGTTTATGTACAAAAGTGTAACGAAATATTTGGACAAATTAATTACTAATTGAACAGCGCACCCACTTGGATATCAAAAACAGGTAGCGGGTGACCGAATATTTCCAGAGATCACGACATCAGATGCCCTGCGAGTTTTGCGTGCACCTGTTGTCAGTGTTGTCTGGTACGATGGAACTAAACAATATTTTGTGTCAGGAAAATGACACATCACCTTTGTGTGTGGAAAATAGCCTGATTATATTTTTTTGAGCATCTGAGTTATAGCTGTTGATATAAGGCAGTGCTTACATGTTTGGAAATGAACAAAATATTTGACATCCCTTTGAATAATATTATGACAGGCAGCCTTATTTATAAAGATCTTCCGATTCAAGTTTTTTCTGCTTTAGTATAATATATTTAGTATACATTGTGTTACTGTATATTTTTAGTCTTGAGCGAATAACTTACTGCTTTTAGAATATCACACTGCTTAAAAAAAAAAACATAAGAACCAACCTGTTATTTTGAAAGGTAAAAAAGTTGTATTGTTAACAAAATAATATTAATAATATTAATTTGAAGCATGATTTGAGGTTTCTCTTTTCTAAGTTTTGTAATAGGAGAGTCAAGTTGTTAATAAAGAAGACTGAATAAACGTTATTTTTTGGAACACAAAAATGTTCCTTCTTCTGGGTAGTACTGGTACTTAATTATTTTACCAAGTTTAAGAATTGATTTGTTCATTTGATTTATTGACCACTCTACATTCTTCTCAATCTTCGTCATGGTTATTTCCTAAAAACAGCAAATTATCCCTCATCTATGAAATCAATTTTCTGTTCATTTTTAAGAAGAAAAAAAATACATGTGTCTATAACTGTTTCTGTTGGTTGCTCGATTTCTTTTGATAAATTAAAATAGGCCTACATCCACATGACATGGAGATATCGACTCTCACACATTATATTTATAACACAATAAATAAACAATAAAGTAGTTTGAAGTATAATAAACGGACTTTCACATGGTAAGGCTACTGTTCATGCTTTTCATCAAAACAGAGGATTGCTCTTGGAGTGCGACGGCTGACTGACTGTGGGCAGAATAATGAAAAGGGTGGCCTATGTCTTGCTCCTATCGATACGATTGGTAATCAATATCCAGTGAATAGAAATCCAAAGGTTATTAAATGTATCTGTTTTAGGTAAACAACTAATGATTCATTTGAAGTTGCTATATTCGTTATGTTGTATACCTTTAAACAATGCAGTGTTCTTTGCTATAGGCTAAGATAGGCTGTGTGACAATTTAATTGACAAGATCATTTTTGGTTAGTTATTCAAAATACTCAATTCATTAAATTTGTTTATTTGGTTTGATGTAATTGATGCTTTTTATGTAACCCACAGGCTAATTGTTTATCAAACTTTAATTGAAATATTTAGCCCCCACTTCCGGTTAAAATGGGTATACAGCTCTTAAAAACACGAAAGGTCTCAGTATTCGTTGAGATATGTATGTGAATGTGAGAAGAGGCCTGTACCGTTTACATAACTAACGAAAAAACTTTCTTCGATAGGCTACTTATCCCAATAAACCAACTCGACAAAGTTTAACGTTTTTTAGCAATGGTTTGTTCAAACGGCATTGAATTTGATATTTCAGGAGTATCAAAATGGCTTTTCGTGTTGTAATAAGTACATAAAATGAAGTAGTCTAAACATGGAAGTTTTTCTAAAATAATTCTAATACTTAGTACATTAGAGCTTTCTTAAATTTGTTGCTACATATACATTATATAACATTTTTTTATCAATATATCAGTAAAATACATCAATATCATAAAAATAAAAATGAAATTTGGTATTAATTTATAACAACAAAAATAGACCTTATGCCATTGTCAAGAATAAAGTCATCATCATCATCATCATCATCATCATCATCATCATCATCATCATCACCACCATCACCATCATCATCACCATCACCATCCTTTTGTCTATTTTCACCATTCTTTTATCTAATTTTCAGCAAATGACCGTATTAGAAAATAGCATGAGTACGATATGGACTGTATGTGGGTGTGATCCAATTAGAGATCCGGGGTATATGAGAAGAGAGGCTTCACATCTCTGAACCGGCACTTCAGTGTTGCTTGTATATCATGATCATCATTTCCTGTTGTCTCCAATACATTTTTTTTTGTCCTTCATTCATTCATCTTTGTATTAACTAATTTATTGACCTGCTGAATGGATGATTGGCTGATTGATTGATTGTGCTGTGACAGAAACCCAACCATTAGGGTAGATTTTTTCTGGACACAATTATAATTCCTTGCTATAATTAGAATTAAATATAACATATATTTTATATTCTATTTTTTTTCTGCTGCTCTCGTATGATTAATAAGGAAAAGAGATGAAGTGTTAACATTTTATGTAATCCGTTTCTGATCCAATATGTGGCTCCTATAGTATAGCCTCGATAATGGCTTCCAGATCACTTTCTGTAACACTCCACACGAACAATGCATCAATAAAGATATAAACCCACTTAAAATATAGAATGCTGCATACATTATGTGGGTCTGACGTTAATATGAATAATATCTACTTTACTTACTGAAAATACAGTGGAATAAAACTCCTATAACCTGGTTGCTAAGTAACAGAAGGAGAGATGGATTGAGAGGGAATAGTCGATCAATTCTGCAGGGAGGTGCGTGCGTGTGTGCACTTATGCTTGTGTGCGCATGCATGTGTTTGTGTGTGCTTGTGTGAACGTGCTTATATGTGCATACTTTAACATGGGCACGTGTTTATGAATATACAGTAAGGAGTGGCAGGGGTGTATGGGGTGAGGAAAAGGAGGAGCTTCCATTCTTTCATCCATAGTGTTCCAAGACAGATAGATATATATACTGTGTAGATCACAACATTCCCATTCAAATGCCCAACCAAATCAATTCCTTTATCTTGATGGGAAAATACACTCTAGACCTTGTATTTCTATAGGTCAGAGGTCACCTCCACCTCTCCAGAGGCTTGTCGGTTTAATTTGCTGTGTCTAGTTAAGGGAATATGGGAATATCTTATCTTCTCTACACAGAGGCATGGTCTAAACAGTCAGATATACCTATACATTCACAGCACAGCAACGCCCAACGGGGATACATTGATCCTCTAACACCACCTGAAAATACAACACCCCTCATACCCTTGATCCTCACGGACCAATAGAAAGTCCTATTATTAGATAATTGAACAGTCTCTGGCCAATAAGAGACGGGAATGTTGACACAACGAGAACATATGTTGAGTCAAATAGAGTGCATCCCAATAGTCACAGCGAAGGTGAAAACAATGTTGTGGATCCTTTCTGGGGCAGGAATTTTCTTGAACAATTTTGTCACATTAGTGCAGGTGAAGGAGAAGAGAGGAAGCCATTTTGGCTACTGAGAGCTTAGACTTTAGAGGACGCTTACGGCTAGTAAGATGGAACAAGATGACTATATGAACTTCCCCATGCTAATGTCAGGGGCTGCATATTTTCGAAATGATTGCAAGTACATGCAGGTCATACAAAAACAGTAGAAGGATTTTGATGACATGTTGAATATTTTTAAAATGTGCATGTACAGAAACCTATACAACCTCTAGAGCCTTTTATTAAGAGGGTAAATAGATAACATTATGTAGTAAGCAAACAAAATGTATTTAGTTGTTTGCTTTTTCATCCAATTCCTCGCCCTAATCCAACATGTCTGCTCCTCCACCAGTCGGCTACAGTAAGAGGCAGAGAAATATGCCTGCTGCATACGCATAGCAATTTAGCCAACAAACAAAGACAGACTGTGAGAAAGGAAGAGAGGTAGGAAGGGAGGGAGGGGGGGGTGAGAGGGAGAGCGATGAAGAATGCTTGCCATTGCCTTCTTTTTATAATGCATGGCCAGTTGGCCACAGATGTTTGTTGGGCATCTGCAATGCCTGTCCTGTAAGTATTATAAAGGGATATTTATATGATATAGATACTGCCTTACTTTCAGTATGAGGTTGGTGTTGACGTTTGGCATATATCAATGCACAACAAATACTCAGCATTTGCTCTGTGAGCATAAAACAATTGACAGGGTTTTGTTGATATTTCTGACTGTGTGTGATCGAGAGAGGGAGATGGAGAAGGAGTGGGATGTAGAGAGAGAGAGCGAGCAATGGACAAAGACAGAAAGATGGGAGGGAGAGAGAGATGGAGAAAGAGAGATTGAGAAAGAGAGAGAGTTGGGCTGGTGTTAAGGTGATTAGTCTGGTGGGCTGGCGATAGAGAGAGTTGATCAATAACCTATTGATCTCAGCTGGCAAGTGTCAGGGGGATAGTGGGAGAGAGAGGGGGATAGGGGGGGAGAGGTGGATAGTGGGAGAGAGAGAGGGATAGTGGGGAGAGAGAGGGATAGTGGGAGAGAAATGGGGATAGGGAGGGAGAGAGAGGGGGACAGGGAGGGAGAGAGAGAGGATGATAGGGAGGGAGAGAGAGAGGGGATAGTGGGAGAGAAAGGGGGATAGTGGGAGAGAGAGGGGATAGGGAGGGAGAGAGAGGGGGACAGGGAGGGAGAGAGACAGAGGATGATAGGGAGGGAGAGAGAGAGGGGGATAGTGGGAGAGAGAGGGGGAGGGAGGGAGAGAGAGGGGGACAGAGGGAGAGAGAGAGGGGGATAGTGGGAGAGAAATGGGGAGGGAGGAGAGAGAGGGGGACAGGGAGGGAGAGAGAGAGAGGATGATAGGGAGGGAGAGAGAGGGGGATAGTGGGAGAGAAAGGGGGATAGTGGGAGAGGAGGGGGAGGTGGATAGTGGGAGAGAGAGGGGGAGTGGGAGAGAGGGATAGTGGGAGAGAAATGGGGATAGGGAGGGAGAGAGAGGGGGACAGGGGGAGAGAGAGAGGATGATAGGGAGGAGAGAGAGGGGGGTGGGAGAGAAAGGGGATAGTGGGAGAGAGAGGGGGATAGGGGGAGAGAGAGAGGGGGACAGGGAGGGAGAGAGACAGAGGATGATAGGGAGGGAGAGAGAGGGGGATAGTGGGAGAGAGGGGGGAGGGAGGAGAGAGAGGGGGACAGAGGGAGAGAGAGAGGATAGGGAGGAGAGAAATAGAAGGGGATAGTGTGAGAGAGAGGGGGACAGGTAGGGGAGAGAGAGGGGGGTAGGGAGGGAGGGAGAGGGAAATAGTAGGAGTGAGACAGGGACAGGGAGGGAGTGGGCCTCGTGTTGACTTTTAAAAATCCTTTACTCTGCAAATTACAAATAACCCTCTGAATGGGAAGGGAGCAGGGAAACACTCATATTTCTGCACTGTCTGAAATCACATGTAAAGGCACACACACATGCATGGTCTCAGAAGGCACACACACACCACCTGATTTCCAGATTATTCATGTCTGTGTGGATCTGAATAAAATAATTTTAGACTGAGGAGAGAGAGAGAGAGAGAGAGAGAGAGACAGAGAGAGAGAGAGAGAGAGAGAGAGAGAGGCCTTTGTTTGTTGAACATGAAAAGATGGTTAGTTGGTGACTCGTGTTTTGGCCTCTTTGCAGTTCCGGCAGCTGAAATAATTCCTATCGTATAGTGAGAAAGAGGGAAGCTATTGAATTCTATGCAGTGCAGGTGCTTAACAGCATAACAGCATTCCTGTAGACCCCAATGTTCACTGGACCAAACCTGGTCAAATACCTAGTCAAATACCTGGTCGAATACCTGGTCAAATACCTAGTCAAATACCTGGTCAAATACCCCAAAGTATTTTAGAGTACATCACTGAGGTATTGAAAGATAGATTGTGTATCAGAAACCAAAAGAAGGTTTTGGGTTGTAGTTTAGCGTGTATTGGAGAGGGTGTATGCAAGTTGAAGTTGGTGTGTATTAAAAGAGAACGTGTATAAGACATCAGGTGCACTGTTTATGTTGATACTTAGAATGTGGAAGGAACAAGTAAAGTTAATCATAAAACTATGGGCCCATTTACAATGTGTGCAGGTATTTATTTTTTCTCTCGTGAAAAGCCAGTGGTCCTATCCCCCTCTCCCACCCTAGCCCCGCCCCTGACAGCCCACAGTAGATCTCTTAGTATTCTAAACAGATAGAGAGGGAGATCAGGCAAAACTATTAATAACCACCCAATAGGAGAGCTAATGAAATGAACAATCAACCCAGAATAGCAAATATGACACCAAGCCAGAGGGGCGGAGAGAGAGAGGACGTGTGGGTAAAAGGTTTGTCGCTCCCCAGTGTAATCTGGACCATGTGGTTTGGGTCAGAGTTGAGGGGTGAGGGGTCAGGGCAGGGGATGGCTATTGAGTAGCCCATCATGTTTATTGTCCGGCCCTGTTTTTACTAGCCTGGTGCCCAAAGAGGGGTCAGTGGAGGACATGGTTGTATTCCTGCACTAAAATAAGATGGCACTTCTACCCAATAAATCACTGTTCTCTGAGATATTTGCCGTGAAGAAGACCAGATATTTGGTGTCTGAGAATGATGGATTCTACATGCATTTTAGCTCAGTGTTCACTCGGCCAGTCATTATCGTTAGGGATTCTGTTGAGTTCAGGCCTTTCTCACACAATGAGACTGTGTTTCACAGACCATCCATTTGATTCTTAACGAATGGGATTGAATATAGAATAGAGGAATGTCCTCTTCATCATCACTGTTAATGAAGATACAGCCTGCAGTGTTTCTTCTACCCAGAGTCCAGTGTTATCTCTCTCTCTCTCTCTCTCTCTCTCTCTCTGTCTCTCTCTCTCTCTCTCTCTCTCCCTCCCCTCTCTCTCTCTCTCTCTCTCTCATTTTGTTTCCTCCATTTCCTTTCATCTCTTGTCCTCCTCTCATTTCTCTTTCGGCCTTCTTCCCTTTCTCTGTCCTTGTCATGTCCCCCCTCCTCCCCCCTCCATACCTCCACCCATCCGTCTCGTAACCCCTCCGCTCGCAGCTCTTCCATGGAGCTGTCCGCATCGCCATGCTGCCTGTAAGATTAATATATTGATATTGACAAGCCATCTGCTCAGGGGGCATACATCATCAGGAGGAAGGAAGGAAAGAAGAGGGGCTGGGATGAGATCACACTGCTTAGTATGGTCAAACAGGATTTCCCTTTCTACTGTAGGCTGCTTTGGTGACACAGATAGTACTAGGGCAGGCATGGGCAATGTCTTGGGCTGCTGGATGTGCAGGATTTAGTTCCAGCTCAGCTGTAATACATGATTCAACGAGACGTGATCTGAATTGAAGAACATTATCAGTTGATTACTTGACATTGTCTGTGTGTTAGTGCTGGGCTGGAACAAAACAGTGCACAAACTGCAGCCCCTCTAGGATCCGAGGTGCCCACCCTGACATGTAACCACAGTTGGTTATTACACTGAACAAAAATATAGACACATCCTTTACTCTTTATTCATTAGGCATTAATCTAGGGATTTCACATATGCATCGGTTGTTCACAGATACCTTAAAAACAATGTAGGGGCGTGGATCAGAAAACCAGTCAGTATCATTTGACTCATGTAGTGCCACACATCTCCTTCACATAGAGTTGATCAGGCTGTTGATTGTGGTCTGTGGAATGTTGTCCCACTCCTCTTCAATAACTGTGTGAAGTTGCTGGATATTGGCCAAAATTGGAACATGTTGTCTTACATGTCGATCCAGAGCATCCCAAACATGCTCAATGAGTGACATGTCTGGTGATTATGTGGGCCGTGGAAGAATTGGGTCATTTTCACCTTCCAGGAATTGTGGCAGATCCTTGCAACATGGGGCTGTGCATTATTATCCTGAAACATGAGGTGATGGCGGCGGATGAATGGCACGACAATGGGCCTCAGGATCTCGTCACAGTATCGCAGTGCATTCAAATTGCCACTGATAAAATGCAATTGTGTTTGTTGTCCGTAGCTTATGCCTGCCCATACATACCATAACCCTACCACCACGGGGCACTCCGTTCACAACATTGACATTAGCAAAACGCTCGCCCACACGTCTGCCTACTGCCTGGTACAGTTGAAACTGGGATTCATCCATGAAGAGCACACTTCTCCAGCATGCCAGTGGCCATCGAAGGTGAGCGTTTGCCCACTGAAGTCGAGTACGACGCGGAACTGCTGTCAGGTCAAGACCCTGGTGAAGACGAAGAGCAACCAGATGAGCTTCCCTGAGATGATTTCTGACAGTTTGTGCAGAAATTCTTCGATTGTGGAAACCCACAGTTTCACCAGCTGTCCGGGTGGCTGGTCTCAGACGATCCCGCAGGTGAAGAAGCCGGATGTGGAGGTCCTGGGCTGGAAATGCTCACTAATAGGGAAGTAAACAATTTTTTGTGAGTATGGAACATTTCTTGGATCTTTTATTTCAGCTCATGAAACTAACACATTACATGTTGAGTTCATATTTTTGTTCAGTGTAATTCATCAGGTAATCACTGAATAAAACCTTATATAATCACGAAATAAAAATATATTTTGCAAGGACACACAAAACAGACACTTTCAATCTCATAAACATTGCACATAACACCTTACCCACTACACTTTAGTAGCCCGTAAAGTGGATAAGGTGTTATGGACAGTATACGAGGGGTCAATTGGTCAATACTCCAACTATAAAGACGAGGCTATCGCCAGGGCAAATGATAGCCACTCAGTGAAGTGCTCTAACTGCCCCTCTGGCCAGTGCTGACCCCTTTGATCCTTGCTGATGACCCTCAGGCCAAAGGTTACCTCTCCAGGGTCATAGGGCATTGCTATGGCGCTGAGCAGAGAGCAGTCGCCATGGTTACGCCAACATTGACTGAAGGATCGAAGGGGGGGGGCACAGAAATGACCTACAGTGGGCTGCCATACCAGTGATGACTACCTGGACTGGACTACAGCTCCCCCAAAGGTTATGTAAGCAATAAGGCCCAAGGAGGTGTGGTATATGGCCAATATACCATGGCTAAGGTGCCTGGACGCAGAGTACCTGGACAAAACCCTTGGCCGTGGTATATTGGCCATATATCGCAAACCCCCAAGGTGCCTTACTGCTATTATAAACTGGCTAACAACTTAATTGGAACAACAAGCTGGAACAACAAACATTTTGTCATACACATGGAATACAGTCTGACATACCATGGCTGTCAGCCAATCAGCATTCAGGGCTTGAACCACCCAGTTTATAAAAACATATATAACCATATCATATACACTGAGTGCACAAAACATTATGCTCATTCCATGACATAGACTGACCAGGTGAATCCAGGTGAATTGACGTCACTTGTTAAATTCACTACAATCAGTTAATATGAAGGGGAAGAGACTGGTTAAAGAAGGATTTTTAAGCCTTGAGACAATTGAGACATGGATTGTGTATGTGTGCCATTCAGAGGGTGAATGGGCAAGACAAAATAGTGCCTTTGAAAGGGTATGGTAGTAGGTGCCAGGCACACTGGTTTGTGTCAAGAACTGCAACACTGCTGGGGTTTTCACACTCAACAGTTTACTGTGTGTTTCAAGAATGGTCCAACACCCAAAGGACATCCATCCAACTTGACACAACTGTGGGAAATATTGGAGTCAACACAGGCCAGTATCCTTGTGGAACGCTTTCAACACCTTGTAGAGTCCATGCCTCGACGAATTGAGGCTGTCCTGAGGGAGACTCAATATTAGGAAGGTGTTCACTAGCCACTTTAAACAATGCTACCTTATATAATGTTACTTACCCTACATTATTCATCTCATATGCATACGTATATACTGTACTCTATATCATCGACTGCATCCTTATGTAATACATGTATCACTAGCCACTTTAACTATGCCACTTTGTTTACATTACTCATCTCATATGTATATACTGTACTCGATACCATCTACTGTATCTTGCCTATGCTGCTCTGTACCATCACTCATTCAGATATCCTTATGTACATATTCTTTATCCCCTTACACTGTGTATAAGACAGTAGTTTTGGAATTGTTAGTTAGATTACTTGTTGGTTATTACTGCATTGTCGGAACTAGAAGCACAAGCATTTCGCTACACTCGCATTAACATCTGCTAACCATGTGTATGTGACAAATAAAATTTGATTTGATTTGATTTCTTAATGTTTTGTACACTCAGTGTACGCATGTATGTACAGTACCAGTCAAAAGTTTGGACACACCTACTCATTAAAGGCTTTTTCTTTATTTTGACTATTTTCTACATTTTAGAATAATAGTGAACACATCAAAACTATAAAATAACACATAAAAGGGTTAAACTAATCAAAATATATTTTATATTCTTCAAAGTAGCCACCCTTTGCCTTAACAAACTCTTGGCATTCTCTCAACCAACTTCATCTGGAATGCTTTTCCAACAGTCTTGAAGGAGTTCCCACATATGCTGAGCACTTTTTAGCTGCTTTTACTTCACTCTGCGGTCCAACTCATCCCAAACCATCTCAATTGGGTTGATGTCGGATGATTGTGGAGGGCAGGTCACCTGATGCAGCACTCCATCACTCTCCTTGCTGGTTAAATAGCCCTTACACAGCCAGGAGGTATGTTGGGTCATTGTCCTGTTGAAAAACAAATGATAGTCCCACTAAGGGCAAATCAGATAGGATGACGTATCACTGCAGAATGCTATGGTAGCAATGCTGGTTAAGTTTGCTTTGAATTCTAAATAAATCCCTGACAGTGTCACTAGCAAAGCACCCCCACACCATCACACCTCCTCTTCCATACTTTACCGTGGGAACCACACATGCAGAGATCATCTGTTCACCTAGTCTGCATCTCACAAAGACACGGTGGTTGGAACCAAAAATATAACATTTGGACTCATCAGACCAAAGGACAGATTGCCACCAGTCTAATGTCCATTGCTTGTGTTTCTTGGCTCAAGCAAGTCTCTTCTTCTTATTGGTGTCATTTAGTAGTGGTTTCTTTGAAGCAATTCGACCATGAAGGCTTGATTGACGCAGTCTCCTCTGAACAGTCGATGTTGAGATGTGTCTGTTGCTTGAACTCTGTGAAGAATTTATTTGGGCTGCAATTTCTGAGGCTGGTAACTCTAATGAACTTATCCTCTGCAGCAGAGGTAATTCTGGGTCTTCCTTTCACGTAGCGGTCCTCATGAGAGCCAGTTTAATTATAGTGCTTGATGGTTTTTGTGACTGCACTTAAAATAATGATGGACTGTTGTTTCTCTTGGCTTATTTGAGCTGTTCTTGCCATAACATGGACTTGCTCTTTTACCAAATAGGGCTATCTTTTGTATATCACCTTGTCACTGTCACTCCCTGACCTTAGACAGCCTTTTTATGTCTCTATTTGGTTTGGTCAGGGTGTGATTTGGGGTGGGCATTCTATGTTTTGTTTTTTCTATGATTTTGTATTTCTATGTTTTGGCCAGGTATGGTTCTCAATCAGGGACAGCTGTCTATCGTTGTCTCTGATTGGGAACTATACTTAGGGAGCCCTTTTCCCTCCTTTCAGTGTGGGGGGTTAACTTTGTTTGTGGCACATAGCCCTTAAGCGGCACGGTTGTTTTTGTCCTGCGTCATCATCCTAATAAAAAGGAAAATGTACGCTCACCACGCTGCGATTTGGTCTACTTCATTTGACGGTCGTGACAGTCACAACACAACTGTCATGACGTTGGCCTGAGGGTAGGTTTATGACAGTCATAAATACCTCTCCCCCCTTTTTCCTCTCTCTACCCTACTGATGTTACATTTGCAAACTCTTTGGTTAACATAGAGATTCTGGGAACATCAGAAGGTGGGGGGAAATGAACTATATTCTGGTAATTCGACCAATTGAACTTAATGAATATGATGTCAGTTCGGTTGTCATCTGAGACATTCTCATCAATGATAAGATGACAAACTCTACAGTGTAAAGTCTACACATCAGAGTTATCGGATTCACATGGCATTGTTGTTCAATTTAAATGTTTGAATATGAAATTATTCGTGATGGGATGAAATGTGATTTTAGCTTCTAAAATGTGAGATTTGGGGCCTCCCGGGTGGCGCAGTGGTTAACCTCCTGTACTGCAGCGCCAGCTGTGCCACCAGAGACTCTGGGTTCGCGCCCAGGCTCTGTCGTAACCGGCCGCGACCGGGAGTTCGGGCGACGCACAATTGGCCTAGCGTCGTCCGGGTTAGGGAGGGTTTGGCCGGTAGGGAAATCCTTGTCTCATCGCGCACCAGTGACTCCTGTGGCGGGCTGGGTGGAGTGCGCGCTAACCAAGGTTGCCAAGTGCACGGCGTTTCCCCCGACACATTGGTGTGGCTGGCTTCTGGGTTGGATGGCGCTGTGTTAAGAAGCAGTGCGGCTTGGTTGGGTTGTGTATCGGAGGACGCATGACTTTCAACCTTCGTCTCTCCTGAGCCCATACGGGAGTTGTAGCGATGAGACAAGATAGTAGCTACTAAACAATTGGATACCACAAAATTAGGGGGTAAAAAAAAAAACATTTAAATGTGAGATTTGGGTTTTCATAAGATAGGGCTCTGCTCAATCAGTGGTCCGCCCCTGTAAAGGAACATGGGCTATAAAACTTTTCAAACACGCCCTCCTCTCCCTTCCTATTAAAGCCCTTGATGACAACATAACCTCCTGTTCCGAGGACGACGGTCCGATGTCAGAATGGTTCAGATAATAACTACAGAACGAAGCCAACATCAGCATGAGCTTTGGTTGCGAATGGTATGAACTTTGAACTCTTATTCACTACAGAAGTGATACCTCCTAGCCGTTGAGTTAGCAACAGCAGATGCAAACGAGGGTTAGGAAGGAACAGTCAGAGTATCCTGTCTACCACACAACGACGTTACTACAACGTATTCAATTTACCAGCAGAGACATTCTTCAAAGGACCAAGGACTCTGTTGGACAACACGGCCTTCCATCTACCACCAACCTACCGAAGCGCAGCTCAAAGTAAATATTTATTGCATTTTCCTTTTCCAAATGGGCGGTAATTTAGAATGCATAAGATACGGTATTTACGATAGCACAGCTTCGCCCTTTGTTCCTCAGTCTTCCCGCTCTTTCACTCAAACCCAGCCCTTTTCTTTTGTGTAACAAGCTGTCATATCTGTTCCGCCCGCTAGGGACGCTTTCCTTTATGACGTAATTTGTAAACAAGTTATGATTTAAATATGTGTATGTGTAATTCTGTGTGATTAGTTAGGTAATTAGTAAATAAACAATTAAACCCAATTTTGAATTGCTGATTCAACTTGTTAGCCAGGGTTTGTGCAGATAACCAAGAATTTACAACTTTTAGATGAGACTGAATTAAGATGACGATTAATATTGACTGCTATTGATATAAAATATTACTAGGTCTTTAAGAGTTTATTCGCGTAATGGTTTTCTTCTGGGGAAAGAGAGGCGGACCAAAACGCAGCGTGGTTACTTGTAAACATCTTTAATAAAGATGAACAATGAACAATCTACAAAACAAGAAATGTGAAAAAACCGAAACAGCCCTATCTGGTGCAACAAACACAGAGACAGGAACAATCACCCACAAAACCCAACACAAAACAGGCTACCTAAATATGGTTCCCAATCAGAGACAATGACTAACACCTGCCTCTGATTGAGAACCATATCAGGCCAAACATAGAAATAGACAAACCAGACACACAACATAGAATGCCCACCCAGCTCACGTCCTGACCAACACTAAAACAAGGAAAACACACACGAACGATGGTCAGAACATGACAATTCGGAAGATAACAGCTCTATAAATATTACTTTGTGGTGCCCGACTCTCTAGTTAATTACATTTACATGATTAGCTCAATCAGGTATTATTAATTATGGAGAAATTATTTTATAGAATAGCATGTCATATCACTTAATCCGGCATAGCCAAAGACACGACACAACTAATTGGCTCAAACGCATTAAGGAAAGAAATTCTACAAATGAACTTTTAACAAGGCACACCTGTTAATTGAAATGCATTCCAGGTGACTACCTCATGAAGCTGGTTGAGATAATGTCAAGAGTGTGCAAAGCTGTCCTCAAGGCAAAGGGTTGCTACTTCGAAGAATCTAAAATATATTTTGATTTGTTTAACACTTTTTGGGTTACTACATGATTCAATATGTGTTATTTCATAGTTTTGATCTCTTCACTATTATTCTATAATGTAGAAAGTTGTACAAATAAAGCGAAACCCTTGAATGAGTAGGTGTGTCCAAACGTTTGACTGGTACTGTATGTAAGTATTCAGATCCCCTCATTTTGCCAAGTTTTTTTTAGGTTGCAGCCTTATTCTAAAATGAATTCAATTCTTTGTTTTTTCATCAAAGCAAACAAAGCAAAAACAGGTTACATTTACATAAGTATACAGACCCTTTACTTAGTACTTTGTTGAAGCACCTTTGGCAGCGATTACAGTCTCCACTCTTCTTGGGTATGACGCTATAAGCTTGGCACAGCTGTATTTGGTGAGATTCTCCCATTCCTGTGGGCCTCCTGGGTGGCGCAGTGGTTAAGGGCTGTGCCACCAGAAACTCTGGGTTCGCGCCCAGGCTCTGTCGTAACCGTGGGGAGGTCCGTGGGCACAATTGGCCTAGCATCGTCCGAGTTAGGGAGGGTTGGCCGGTAGGGATATCATTGTCTCATCGCGCACCAGCGACTCCTGTGGCGGGCCAGGCGCAGTGCGCGCTAACCAGGTGCACAGTGTTTCCTCCTCCGGCTGGCTTCCGCGCTGTGTTAAGAAGCAGTGCGGCTTGGTTGGGTTGTGTATCGGGGGACGCATGACTTTCAACCTTTGTCTCTCCCTAGCCCATACTGGAGTTGCAGTGATGAGACAATATAGTAGCTACTAACAATTGGATACCACAAAATTGGGGGGGTAAAATAAAAAATAAATTAAAAAAAATTTAAAAAGTGATTCTCCCATTCCTCTCTGCAGATCCTCTCGAGCGTCGTTGCACAGCTATTTTCAGGTCTCTACAGAGATGTTCGGTCGGGTTCAAGTCCGGGCCACTCAAGGACATTCAGAGACTTGTCGTCCGCCCCTCAGGGCTGCATGCTCAGTCCCCCCCCCCTCCCCTTTGTATCATCTTTGCCTCAATCCCTGCCGCTGAAAAACATCCCCACAGCCAGTAGGGATGGTGACAGGCTTCCTCCAGATGTGACGCTTGGTATTCAGGCCAAAGAGTTCAATCTTGATTTCATCAGAATCTTGTTTCTCATGTTCAGAGTCTTTTGGTGCCTTTTGGCAAACTCCAAGCGGGCTGTCATGGGTATTTTACAGAGGAGTGGCTTCCGTCTGGCCGCTCAACCATAAATGTCTGATTGGTGGAGTGCTGCAGAGTTGGTTGTCCTTCTAGAAGGTTCTCCCATCTCCACAGAGGAACTCTTGAGCTCTATCAGAGTGACCATCGGGTTCTTGGTCACCTCCATGACTGATTGATCATTTTGGCCGGGCGGCCAGCTATAGGAAGATACTTGGTGATTCCAAACTTCTTCGATTTAAGAATGATGAGGCCACTGTGTTCTTGGGGACCTTCAATGCTGCAGACATTTTCAAATCAAGTCAAATTTTATTAGTCACATGCGCCGTTTACAACAGGTGTAGACCTTACAGTGAAATGCTTACTTACGAGCCCCTAACCAACAGTGCAGTTTTAAAAAATATGGATAAGAATAAGAAATAAAAGTAACAAGTAATTAAAGAGCAGCAGTAAAATAACAATAGCGAGAATATATACAGGGGGGGTACCGGTACAGAGTCAATGTTACTTGAGATGATATGTACATGTAAGTATAGTTATTAAAGTGACTATGCATAGATAATAACAGAGAGTAGCAGCGGTGTAAAGGGAGGGGGGGGGGGGCAAAGCAAATGGTCTGGGTAGCCATTTGATTAGCTGTTCAGGAGTCTTATGGCTTGGTGTAGAAGCTGTTAAGGAGCCTCTTGGACCTATACTGGGCGCTCCGGTACCGCTTGCCGTGCGGTAGCAAAGAGAACAGTCTATGACTAGGGTGGCTGGAGTCTGACAATTTTTAGGGCCTTCCTCCTACATTGCCTGTTATAGAAGTCCTGGATGGCAGGAAGCTTGGCCTCAGTAATGCACTGGGCCATTCGCACTACCCTCTGCAGTGTCTTGCGGTCGGAGGCCGAGCAGTTGCCACACCAGGCAGTGATGCAACCTTTCAGGATGCTCTCAATGGTGCAGCTGTAGAACCTTTTGAGGATCTGAGGACCCATGCCAAATCTTTTCAGTCTCCTGAGGGGGAATATGTTTTGTCGTGCCCTCTTCACGACTGTCAAGGTGTGCTTTGACCATGTTAGTTTGTTGGTGATGTGGACACCAAGGAACTTGAAGCTCTCAACCTGCTCCACTGCAGCCCCGTTGATGAGAATGGGGGTGTGCCCGGTCCTCTTTTTCCTGTAGTCTACAATCATCTACTTTGCCTTGACCGTGTGGAGGGAGAGGTTGTTGTACAGGAGGGGACTGGGCATGCAACCCTGAGGGGCCCCTGTGTTGAGGATCAGCATGGCGGATGTGTTGTTACCTATCCTTACCACCTGTTGGCGGCCCATCAGGAAGTCCAGGATCCAGTTGTAGAGGGAAGTGTTTAGTCCCCGGGTCCTTAGCTTAGTGATGAGCTTTAAGGGCAATATGGCGTTGAACGCTGAGCTGTAGTCAATGAATAGCATTCTCACATAGGTGTTCCTTTTGTCCAGGTGTGATAGGGCAGTGTGGAGTGCAATAGATTTTGCACCATCTGTGGATCTGTTGGGGCGGTATGCAAATTGGAGTGGGTCTTGTGTTTCTGGGATAATGGTGTTGATGTGACCCATGCCAAGCCTTTCAAAGCACTTCATGGCTACACACGTGAGTGCTACGGGTCGGTAGTCATTTAGGCAGGTTACCTTTGTGTTCTAGGGCACAGGGACTATGGTGGTCTGCTGAAAACATGTTGGTATTACAGACTCAGACAGGGAGAGGTTGAAAATGTTGTGAAGACACTTGTCGGTTGGTAATCCGTCTGGCCCTGCAGCTTTGTGAATGTTGACCTGTTTAAAGGCCTTACTCACATCGGCTGCGGAGAGCGTGATCACACAGTCTTCCGGAACAGCTGGTGCTCTCATGCATGTTTCAGTGTTATTTGCCTCGAAGCAAGCATAGAAGTAGTTTAGCTTGTCTGGTAGGCTTGTGTCACTGGGCAGCTCTCGGCTGTGCTTCCCTTTGTAGTCTGTAATGGTTTGCAAGCCCTGCCACATCCAACTAGTGTCAGAGCCAGCGTAGTACAATTCGATCTTAGTCCTGGGCATAGCAGAATTTCTTATACGCTTCCGGGTTAGAGTCCCACTCCTTGAAAGCGGCAGCTCTAGCCTTTAGCTCAGTGCGGATGTTGCTTGTAATCTATGGCTTCTGGTTGGGGTATGTGCGTACAGTCACTGTGGGGACGACGACGTCGATGCACTTATTGATGAAGCCAATAACTGATGTGGTGTACTCCTCAATGCCATCGGAAGAATCCTGGAACATATTCCAGTCTGTGCTAGCAAAACAGTCCTGTAGCTTAGCATCTGCTTCATCTGACAACTTTTTTTGTTGATTGAATCACTGGTGCTTCCTGCTTTCATTTTTTGCCTTGAAGCAGGAATCAGGAGGCTACAATTATGGTCAGATTTGCCAAATGGAGGGCGAGGGAGAGCTTTGTATGCATCTCTGTGTGTGGAGTAAAGGTGGTCAAGAGTTTTTTCCCCCTGGTTGCACATTTAACATGCTGCTAGACATTTTGTAAAACGGATTTAAGTTTCCCTGTATTAAAGTCCCCGGCTACTAGGAGCGTCGCCTCTGGGTGAGCATTTTCCTGTTTGCTTATGGCGGAATACAGCTCATTCAATGTGGTCTTAGTGCCAGACTCTGTCTGTGGTGGTATGTAAACAGCTACAAAAAATACAGATGAAAACTCTCTTGGTGGATAGTGTGGTCTACAGCTTATCTTGAGATACTCTACCTCAGGTGAGCAATAGCTTCAAACTTCCTTAGATATCGTGCACCAGCTGTTATTTACAAAAACACAGTCCGTCAACCCTTGCCTTACCAGACACCGCTGTTCTATCCTGCCAGTACAGCGTATAACCAGCCAGCTGTATGTTGATAATGTCGTCGTTCAGCCACGACTCAGTAAAGCATAAGATTTTACAGTTTTGAATGTCCCGGTGGTAGTATAATCTTCTGCGTAGATCATCTATTTTATTTTTCAAAGATTGCACGTTTGCTAGCAGAATGGAAGGAAGTGGGGGTTTATTCGATCGCCTACGAATTCTCAGAAGGCAGCCCGCCCTCCGGACCCTTTTTCCCCGGCCTTCTCTTCACGCAAATCACAAGGATCTGGGTATGTTCCCGGGAGAGCAGTATATGATTCACGTCAGACTCATTAAAGGGAAAAAAGGATTCTGCCAGTCCGTGGTGACAAGTTATTATGTCCACAAGTTATTTTCGGTCATAAGAGATGGTAGCGGCAACATTATGTACAAATAAGTTTAAAACATTGTTACAAACAACGCAGAGAAACTATTAAAAAAAACACAATTGGTTGGGGACACGTAAAACGTCAGCCTTCTTCTCCGGCGCCATGTTAAACTGTTTTTTTAAACAATATTTTTTGTACCCTTCCCAAGAACTGTGCCTCGACACAATCCTGTCTTGGAACTCAATGGACAATACCTTCGACCTCACATCTTGGTTTTTGCTCTGACATGCACTGTCAACTGTGGGACTTTATATAGCCAGGTGTAGCCTTTCCAAATGTGTGTAGATTGCTGATGTTTTGTATTTATTTAATCCACTTTATAATAAGGCTGTAACTTAACAAAATGTTGAAAAAGTCAAGGGGTCTGAATACTTTCCAAAGGCACTGATATATATAAAAATTATAAAAATATTTTTCAATGTGATGAGAAGTTCCTTGTCTTCTGTAGTCTACTGAGGGTAGTGGACAAAAATATAGGTTAATGGAATGGTTTATAGAGATTGTGTATGATGGAAATCGTTACGGCGCAATCAGCCACTTCGTTTATAATGACCTGGCGCCATCTAGTGGTTTCTAACGACCCGCTGCTGAAAGGAGCAAAGCTTTTCATTTTTAACATGAATATGTTATTATGAACAGTCATTAATATAATCACAGAGTGTACATTGAAATGTACATTGACATTTCCAACATTGAAATGACATGAGATTACAGATCCAATCAACCATGTCATTTTAATTTTGCAAGCACCAATGGCTTGATGATTAAATAAAAATATGCTTATTTTGATTACGTAAGCTTAACTATTTTAATAGGGCCTAACAGAAAATCTAACGTGTATGCAGAACATTTATATTAGCCTATATATAATATGTATATTCCAAATTTTCTGACCAGTCTAACATTACATTTTTTAAACGTAACCTTTAATTGACTGGGCAAGTCAGTTAAATAACAAATTCTTATTTACAATGACGGCCTACCGGGGAACAGTGGGTTAACCGCCTTGACGGCAGACGGTCATTGTAAATAAGAATTAGTTCTTAACTGACTTGCCTAGTTAAAATATAGATTACATTTAAAAACGACAAATGTTTAACTTGTCAGCTCGGGGATTCGATGCAGCAACCTTTGGGTTGGCAATACATAGTGAAGTAGATTAGTCATGCCTATAATTATTTCAAAATATAAACAATATATTCATATTCACAACTCGGAACTAGTGGTGCTTTCAAGACAACTGGGAACTCTGACAAATACGAGGTCAAATCATGACGTCAGTGATCGTCAGGTCGGACAGTCGGAGCACTAGAAAGAGGCCTAAATTCCCGAGCTGGAATTACGAGTTGGGTGACCGTTCAAAACGATTTCTCAGCCGCAGCTCGTTTTTTCCGGACTTCTCAGTTGTCTTGAACGCTCTGGTGTCTGAAGTCGGAGAACGCGGTATTGGACATCTCCGACCCCGAATTCAGTGAGTTCAACACAAACTGTGAACTAGGTGAAAAAACGAGCTCGACTTGAAAAATCGTTTTTAACGGTCATCCAACTCGGAATTACAAGTCGGAAACTCGTGCTTCATCCATTGTATGCCAGCAGGTCAAACGAACGACTAAAATAAACGAGTCACTCTGAAAAACGAATCATGGCTCTCAAGTCAACTGCACATCATGGTTGATGCATGCAATTTATGCAGCAGAATGCAGCCCACAACGCGATGACTCGGGCACGTTGTTCTGCCCAGGCGTTGCTGACTTCTGCCAGATCTTACAACACCTGGATGGTTGATGCAAGCAACTTCTGAGCAGGGGAACACAACCAACATCTCGACGGACCTTGACACACATGGCGAGCCAATCAATCAAGTGCACCTGATGTGTTATTTTACCGTTAATCTTTCTGATATGTCGGTGTCACTCTTCTAATCTTAAAGTAATTTCAGATGGCTGGGGACATAGCAGAAGCAATTGTAAGTAACATTTGGCATTCGGTCAATAAATTCTCTAGATAAACAAGCAGCGCTCATGGTAGTCTGATTAATCAGGCTGTAATACACTTAATTGGTATATACAGCCTGAGACGTGTGCAAAATTGTGTAAATGTTCCTTACAAGCCAGAATGTTTAAATTAAATGTAAACTTACTATACAGGTTGTCTGTGCGGTTTGTCCTTCTACTGATTAAAATTTGAGACAAAATATCCACAGGAAAGTATTGTTGACCAGACTATTTAGAGCATGTAGGTATATGGTTAGGTAACAAGGTCAAATTAGTTTTATACTGGATATTTGGTTCTTTCGTCAATTTCTATTGAACCAAGCATGCCTAGATAATGGACATAGTATATTCTGAATCAAGAGAGGATGGAGAACAATCCACACCTAATTTAAAAAAAAATGAAATCCGAATATCGAATGTAAAATGAGTTCTCAGCCGAACATAACCAAATGCCTACATAGTCTTAAATTTAGAACAGCAGAAGGACAAACCCCACAGACATGTAGAGTACATTTTAAATGTAATTGTTTTCAACATTCTGACTTGTAAGAAACATTTACACGATTTTGGGATTTTCAGGCTGCATATATCAATGAATTGTGTATTACAGCCTGATTAATCAGACTACGGTTGTGGAAACACATGAAAATGATTTAGATTCATATGAAGCGGAGTTAGCAAGTCACATTTCAGAGTTTCCTAGTTCTGACTACCATGTGAATGTGGCCTGAGTTTCCCACTTGGAATTCCGAGTTTGATGACCGTTAAACGATTTTTCCCAGTCGAAGCTCTTAATTTTTTATTTTTTTTGTGTTCCCAAAGCTGTCTTGAACACTCATAAGTTGGTGTTTCTGAGTTATAAGTTATTTTGAACAAGGCATTTGGCTGCTTGATTGACAAGTCAACAAACACACCTTGCAGTGATACTGACATTAATAGAATACAATTTGGTGCTCTGTTCTGCAGTGTTTGTTTAAGAGTCACCTTGTGATCAGTAGAATCAGTTTCATTTAGTGCCTCTGTCTCTCCTGTAGAGGTTGTTGGCGCATCTCCGTGTCACAGAATTACGTTCTCTAATGGCTGCCATGGGACAGACCAAGTGTGGGCTGAAGTCCAATCTGCTGGTGAGGGCTGTGGGGGTTATACAGACCCAGTGCAATCCCCACCTGCTCACAGTCGTGCGCCAGCTCTACCAGGAACGCTACTCCAACCAGATAGTTCCTGGCAACATCCAGGTGAGTCAGACATGGAATTTTCCCCCAATATAGATCAGGAAGTCCTGTTTTTCTCTCACCTTGGAAGAAACGGGAATACTGCTGTTTTATAGTCTGCCTGTCTCAAAATTGTGTTGCAGGCAGTGTATTGATTTGATATTTTCTGAAAATCTCATGCCAACTAGGCGACTCCAGTAAGCCACCAGGAGGAGCAGACCATTGCACCGGTGGTGGAGACATCACACAACCCCACACAGCACACAAACAATCTGACACACAACCCCACACAGCACATAAACAGTCTGACGCACGACCCTACACAGCACACAAACAATCTGACACACAACCCTAGATTGTTCCAGATGGTACCCCTTCCCTTCTACCAAGCCCTGGGGACAGTCCTACCCCCCACACAACTGGGTAGGTTGACCTTATCGTTTCCTTAGTAAAACTTGAATATTTATCATTTAATCTTGGGGCTGGATTGAGGTTTGTGATTGTTTGACATGATAGTTTCTCTTCTCCCACTGATGTTGTCTGTGGGAGAATCTAAATTGCATACTCCTCGCCTCATCTCTCCTCGCCTTCGCCAATGGGTTTTGAGAAAGTCAGAGGGAAGGGACGTCTGACTTTTTCACATGCAATGGGTTTTGCGATGGAGGCGAGGAGTATGCAATTGAGATTCTCCCTGTGTGTCCATCCAGTGGACTCTTTCTTTTCCGACATGCAAAACCAGGAGTTCAACCTCATGCTAACGCCAAAGCAAGTGGAGCAGAACAGAAACTGCAAGTCAGCACATTTTCTTACTACACAGGGTGCGTTTGTAAATTCACCCTGGAGTGCCACGGTGAGCTCCGTGCGCTCTGGACATTCGTAAATTCAGAGCTTTGTCAGATTGTCTGTTCATAAATTCAGAGCGTTTTGCTTTCTGAGTGTTCAGAGAGCACACTGGACACTCTGGCCGAGGAGTAGGGTTGATTCAAGCATTCTGACAACGGCGCCCAAGCTACCTGAATAAAGTTGGCTTGCTTGCTTCTTCCAGACACAAATGCGAGAACATCTGACTCTGACCATTTTTCTCGCCCTGGCAGAGCTGGTTAGGCTGTTTTCAGGTTATCCAGAGCGTTGGTGACTGTAATTGTGCTGCTGGCCACAATTTAATTACGCTTTTTTGCCAAAGTTTACTGACACGGCAATATTCAACGTGTATAGAGTGTTCGTAAATTAATCAGTTATCCTGTGCTCTGGCACACTCAGACGAGAGTAGATAGCCAGAGGGAATTTATGAATGCACCCACAGAATTCAAACTCACCATAATATTGTTTATGTTTACAAAACTACTACCAGCACACTCATTCTGAGATCTGTGTATGTATCCACAGGGAGCTGCAACCAGGTGTGCCGAGTGTCCAGGTGGTTCTCAGGTGAGTAGGATGGAGCCTGTAGGAGCCTGCCGGTCATCACTAGAAGGAACTGGAGTACGACATTCTCTAACCATTAACCAAGAGCTTATGTACCTGCTCATCAGTTCTGATGATGTTGCCACTTCTGTCCGTTATGCCAAAGGCTGGCTGACTGATCTCTGACCTCTTTCAGATTCTGCTTCACAGAGAGTCTTGGGTACAAGGAGGATCAATACCCACCATGCCTGTCCATCAAAGTTAATCAGAAACACATAACCTTACCGGTAAGCACCAACAGCTATTAAATGTTAAACTGAGAATGTTGTCTCTACACCAATCATTCTTCACTCTCCTTCCGATGCGCTGGGACAGGAAATTCACAGACACTGTACACCCATCAACATAACCCCAACAGTTTCTCTCAGCCTCCTCCCCTCATTTCGTTTATGTGTCTGGTGGAAGAGATGTAGCAAAGTAAGTAGTCTTCCTTCTTTACTTTTCATTATTTTAATGATTTTGTTTTCAATTCTGTATTCTATGCATAAGGAGTGTTGTCTTGAATTGCCCTAGATAAGATCTAGCGTGTGTGTGTTTATGTAGAGGTACTCTGTGGCTGTGTACCTGGTGAAGGTGCTGTCCCCCTCAGACCTCCTCAGTCAACTGAAGAGCCAATCAGTGGAGAGTCTGACATTCTGCAGACAGCGCAGTGAGTATGGCAACACACACAGAAGCGCACACACTATTTTTGCCTTTATTGCACACAAATACAGTGCAAAAAGACCACTGACATTGTGTATTAGCACCCAGTTTGAGTTGATGCTCTCTGGTATTTGTAGTCCAAGAGAAGCTGCGTTTCGACCCAGAATGTGAGGTGACCACAACAGGACTACAGGTGTCCCTTATATGTCCGGTAAGAGTTTGCCACTTATCCCTCAGCTGCAAAGGGCAACAATTCTTTCAGCAGACTGAAACAGAAATTTAACTGACTGACAGGAAGTTGATTATGACTGCCCAATCCATTTAATGCATTAAATGTATCAATCTTTTTTGCCCTGATTCACTAATCAATTTATCATCAAGCCTTTGATTAGTGGAATCAGGTGTGTAGTGCTAGGGCAAAAACAAACATGTGCACCCCTTTGGGTACCTAGGAATAGAATTACGAAACACTGATCTAATGGTCACGGTTAGGTTTGGGGTTGGATCATCTGATCCTGCAGTACATTGGTTTTGGGGTTGGATAATCTGATCCTGCAGTGGGTTGGATAATCTGATCCTGCAGTGGGTTGGATAATCTGATCCTGCAGTAGATTGGTTTTGGGGTTGGATCAACTGATCCTGCAGTGGGTTGGATAATCTGATCCTGCAGTAGACTGGTTTTGGGCTTGGGTAATCTGATCCTGCAGTAGATTGGGGTTGGGTAATCTGATCCTGCAGTAGATTGGGGTTGGGTAATCTGATCCTGCAGTAGATTGGGGTTGGGTAATCTGATCCTGCAGTAGATTGGTGTTTGGTTTGGGGTTGTTTCATCTGATCGTGCAGTACAACGGTGTTCAGGGTCATCTTCAACCATGAGCCACGTTCTATAGGCAAAAGTTGTGGAACACTGCAGATAGAAGTGTCATGAATAGAGCTGACATGGTTGCTTCTTGTACTGTCAGAGGTGTGCACACCATATTTCTATCTGAATGTTCCACAAAGTTCTGCCCAGGGGTGTATTCATTCCGCCGATTCTGTTGCAAAACGTTTCTTAAACAGAAGCAAACAAAACCTACCTACATTTGTCCAATAGAAACTTTCGTTTTTTGTTTTGCAACTGTTTGGTAGAATGAATACACCTCTGTTCTCCTCTGTCTACAAGCTGGGGAAGATGCGTCTGTCAGTGCCCTGCAGGGGGCGTAAGTGCGGCCACCTCCAATGCTTCGACGGGACGTTCTACCTGCAGATGAATGAGAAGAGGCCCACCTGGACCTGCCCAGTGTGTCACGAGCTAGTTCCGTACAGCCAGCTAACTATCGATGGGTAATTGTGTATCATATATTTAAATACCGGCACCCTGCCCTTTGGCATCTCTGGTCTCTATCTGGTCTCTATGGTGATTGATGTAATCTGTGGTTTCATTATCATAGCATTATTATTGTATTGACAGAACAAAGTAAACTGTATGTGCCTCTCACTAGCTGTACCCACGGACAGTCAATTATTGGATATGATTAACTAAACTCAATGCAATGCCAATTTTCCATGGGTCCATGGCACTTGTTGGTTTCCATGTTAAATTAAATGATTTGATGGGCCTACCATGAACCCACAATTTTTAAGGATGCACATAGTGGTATACACCACTCCAGTTTAAATACAAATCCCAGCCCCACCTCTATTCTGCATCTCCCTCCCTTTCATACAAAAAAGTGACATCTATAGTTGCCTATCCCACGGTCACGGAAAACATGCTTCTTTTGAGCCTAAAATGTAGAAATCTGTCAAATTGTAGGATGTAAATCCGCCACCAGTTGTGGTACACTGTATTATAATGGCCTGTAGATACTCGTGTGAACGAGTATATTTCTTTCATCACATTCCCAAGTAGGTCACACACATACATACACTCAATTAGTATTTGGTAGAATTGCATTTAAATTGTTTAACTTGGGTCAAATGTTTCGGGTAGCCTTCCACAAGCTTCCCACAATAAATTGTGTGAATTTTGGCCCATTCCTCCTGACAGAGCTAGTGAAACTGGGTCAGGTTGGTAGGCCTCCTTGCTCACGCACGCTTTTTCAGTTCTGGCCACACATTTTCTGTAGGATTGAGGTCAGGGCTTTGTAATGGCCACTCCAATACCTTGACTTTGTTGTCCTTAAGCCATTTTGCCACAACTTTGGAAGTATGCTTTGGGTCATTGTCCATTTGGAAGACCCATTTGCGACCAAGCTTTATCTTCCTGACTGATGTCTTAAGATGTTGCTTCAATTTATCCACGTAATTTTCCTCCCTCATGATGTCATCTATTTTGTGAAGTGCACCAGTCCCTCCTGCAACAAAGCACCCCTACAACATATTGTTGCCACCCCCGTGCTTCACGGTTGGGATGGTATTCTTCGGCTTGCAAGCCTCCCCCTTTTTCCTCCAGACCTTATGATGGTCATTTTGGCTAAACAGTTCTTTTTTTGTTTCATAAGATGAGGGGACATTTCTCCAAAAAGTACGGTCTTTGTCCCTATTGATTTGCACTTTTCGCACAAAAGTATGTTTATTTATAGGAGACGGAACGCGTCTCCTTCCTGAGCGGTATGGCGGCTGCGTGGTCCCATTGTGTTTATACTTGCGTACTATTGTTTGTACTGATGTACGTGGTACCTTCAGGTGTTTGGAAATTTATCCCAAGAATGAACCAGACTTGGGGAGGTCTACAATTTTATTTGAGGTCTTGGCAGATTTTCTTTAGATTTACCATGATGTCAAGCAAAGAGGCAGTGAGTTTGAAGGTAGGACTTGAAATACATCTACAGGTGCACCTCCAATTTACTCAAATTATCCTATCAGAGGCTTCTAAAGTCATTACATTATTTATTTTTAATTTTCCAAGCTGTTTAAAGGCACAATGAACAGTGTACAGTCGTGGCCAAAAGTTTTGAGAATGACACAAATATTAAATTTCACAGTCTGCTGCCTCAGTTTGCATGATGTCAATTTGCATATACTCCAGAATGTTATGAAGAATGATCAGATGAATTGCAATTCATTGCAAAGTCACTCTTTACCATGCAAATTAACTGAATCTCCAAAAAACATTTCTACTGCATTTCAGCCCTGCCAGAAAAGGACCAGCTGACATCATGTCAGTGATTCTCTCATTAACACAGGTGTGAGTGTTGACAAGGCTGGAGATCACTCTGTCATGCTGCTTGAGTTCGAATAAGACTGGAAGCTTCAAAAGGAGGGTGGTGCTTGGAATCATTGTTCTTCCTGTCATCCATGGTTACCTGCAAGGTAACGCGTGCCGTCATAATTGCTTTGCACAAAAAGGGCTTCACATGCAAGGATATTGCTGCCAGTAAGATTGCACCTAAATCCACCATTTATCGGATCATCAAGAACTTCAAGGAGAGCGGTTCAATTGTTGTGAAGAAGGCTTCAGGGAGCCCAAGAAAGTCCAGCAAGCGCCAGGACCGCCTCCTAAAGTTGATTCAGCTGCGGGATTGGGGCACCACCAGTACAGAGCTTGCTCAGGAATGGCAGCAGGCAGGTGAGTGCATCTGCACGCACAGTGAGGCAAAGACTTTTGGAGGATGGCCTGGTGTCAAGAAGGGCAGCGAAGAAGCCACGTCGCTCCAGGAAACACCTCGGGGACAGACTGATATTCTGCTAAAGGTACAGGGATTGGACTGCTGAGGACTGGGGTAAAGTCATTTTCTCTGATGAATCCCCTTTCCGATTGTTTGGGGCATCTGGAAAAAAGCTTGTCCGGAGAAGACGAGGTGAACGCTACCTTCAGTCCTGTGTCATGCCAACAGTAAAGCATCCTGAGACCATTCATTTGTGGGGTTGCTTCTCAGCCAAGGGAGTGGGCTCATTCACAATTTTACCTAAGAACACAGCCATGAATAAAGATTGGTACCAACACATCCTCCGAGAGCAACTTCTCCCAACCATCCAGGAACCGTTTGGTGACGAATAATGCCTTTTCCAGTAAGCTGGAGCACCTTGCCATAAGGCAAAAGTGATAACTAAGTGGCTCGGGGAACAAAACATAGATTATTTGGGTCCATGGCCAGGAAACTCGCCATACCTTAAACCCATTGAGAACTTGTGGTCAATCCTCAAGAGCCGGGTGGACAAACAAAACTCCAAGCATTGATTATGCAGGAATGGGCTGCCATCAGTCAGGATGTGGCCCAGAAGTTAATTGACAGCATGCCAGGGCAGATTGCAGAGGTCTTGAAAAAGAAGGGTCAACACTGCAAATATTGACTCTTTGCATCAACTTCATGTAATTGTCAATAAAAGCCTTTGACACTAATGAAATGCTTGTAATTATATTTCAGTATTCCATAGTAACATCTGACAAAAATATCTAAAGACACTGAATTTGTGTCATTCTCAACTGTATATGCAGGCTACTGACGGTGATCCTGGCGTTGGAGGGCTTCCAGGACAATACAGAGGTAGAATACCTGGCTGACGGCTCTTGGAGGTTTGTTATAGATGGCGTGAGCAGGACAACACATCCATCGGCACCATTGGAGAAGATGGGTGAGACTATGAACTGAGACCACAGATTCAGAGTTGAGATAATAGCTGTCTCAGCTCTGTTTCGCATCAATCGGTCACCGATGTCAAAGGGACACTTAGGAGGAAATTTGAGTTAGCGATTGGATCTCAATTCAGAATACGGGCGTGGGTAAGCGGTGCTTTCACCCTCATCTCTCTCCAACAGAGGCCTATAGTGCTAGTAGTGTGACTGCAACCACCAGAGCCGTGTCAAAGGAAGTCGTCACTGTGGACCTTACTCAGGAGTCATCTGAGGACGAGGCTGATGAGGTCACAAAGGTGCGCCATAACGATGACCTCTCCGACAGGAACGGGTTTCATGAAGTTGCTCAAGGATCTGTATGGTCATCAATGGTAAATCCATCACAGAGATTAACAGTACAACAAATGTCGGCGCAGAGGTAAAATGTGTGTTTGTTTACAGTTAACCTGGACACAGACCTTTCAAAATAAATAGCCTAAGAGGCAATGGTTACTGAGCAGTTCCAAGAGTCTAGAAACGTAACTCACAATTACTGAGCACGGTTACATGCACCCAATACTATGATTATTGTGGATAGCTAGATTTAATATAATAGTTTGTTTTAAAACGTTTAGGCCTACATGCTTTGCAAGAACGATTTCCCTAATAATCCTGTGTAGATTGACACATCTGAAATCGGGTAACCACAGTAACCATGTTTTTTGTGAAGCCCGAGTTCGGACATACAGTATAAAGTATGTATGTGAAAACTATTTCGAAGATTGAATGTTTTTCCGAACTCACTTCACTCGTGCATTATAGAGGAAGGGTTGCGCTACTGGTACTGGCACATGCACAAATCAGATGCATTGCTGGAATGTCAATGAAATTGTTTACAAGTCCTAATAATTCTGAAGATTGCTCTGAACAGCAGGTGTTTTATTGGTGTAAGCTTACTTCAATTTTGACCTGAAGCTATTTTTAAGATGAGCAGAGTAATGTTTCTACATTGCCTACTGTCATAATCCCTTTAATATCTAATTATTGTGCATGTAAATGTACTCATGTTAATATGTATTTAATGCTTTTTTGTAATACCAATTTCTAATAAAATTATTTTCACCCTCCTAAAACATGTTTTGAGTCAACTTCAAGATATTGTGGAGGAGTATAATAAGAATAAAATTGGTAGATGGATAGGCCTAGATCAGGAGTTCTCAAACTTAAATGGAAAGGACCCCCTGGGCGAGGACCCCTGAGCGAGCTGCCAATATGGGGTGGCAGGGTAGACTAGTGGTTAGAGCTAGTAACCGGAAGAGGTAGTAACCTGCAAGTTCAAATCCCAGAGCTGACAAGGTACAAATCTGTCGTTCTGCCCCTGAACAGGCAGTTAACCCACTGTTCCTAGGCCGTCATTGAAAATAAGAATTTGTTCTTAACTGACTTACCTAGTTAAATAAAGATAAAATATATAAATAAAAAATATGCTAGGCAATGACTACCAGTGCTGTAAGCTTGTGAGACGGGCAAAGGCTATATTTGCATATTGATGGCAAAATATGATTGTTACCGTGGGTGCATAGGAAAGACAAATAGTAATAAAAATGTTACCCCAACATGTGTAGGTATAATAAAATCAATATTTAATTTAGTGTAAAATGAATGGGTAAACGTCTGGAGAACCCCTGGCCTAGGTTGATAAATATTTCAGGATACATAATGGAATTCTGTTGAAATTTGGAGACTTTACCACGGTGGCTTTACACATGCAGTACAATTCAGATATTTTTTTCTCCACTAACTCGATTTGCGGTGGCAATTTTTTTTTATTCCTGCGCATGTGCGAGATTTCTTTTTACGTAGCTCGGTGCTCCGCAGACGCTTTGATCAGCACTGAATGACTGTCGGTTGCATTCCAAACACGTAAAAGAGACCCTAAAATTAAGTAGACATCGGGATTATGACCTATGATGAGTTGACACTTACATGGCAAAGGAAGAAATAATTCATTTTAAATGGACCGCCCTTGCCCAGAAATGTCACTCATTCGTCCCATGGTTGTTTTCAGTCATCATGGAACCACCGGTAGGTGTGTGCTTTATATGCGCTACAGTCAATTATGATTTCATATCTTGGCTAGAAGACAACTCATCCGCAGACATCGAATGCTATCCATCTGACATATCAGGTACATTGAAAATTTGTGTGTATGTGCTAGCTAACGTTTCCAAAAGCTAACCAAACAATTGTATGATATGCGTTTGCCTTCGTGCATTAGTAGCACATTTTCTAACTTATTTACATCTGTTTTTATTTACACTTGTATGTTGACCTCTCCATATTGATGTTGATTTAAATTTGTGGCTGACTTTTCTTAGCAGCTGTACAATCCTCACAAATTGAATTATTGGGCGTTTCAGGCCCCGGAGTGAACAGAGTTGTACACGCAAACTCAGCAGGAGGGCTGAGGGTCTTACGTTGCCGACTTCCCTTGCTTGGCTTCCCCCAAGGGCATAAGGCGAGGGTAAGTGGAGGAGGGTGTGTCTTGGACGTGTTTGCAACGCAGCCCTGGTGCAGCCTACACACTTCATGTTGTACTTGAAGGAGATGGTTGACATGTTCTAAGTACTCAGTAGTCCATTAACCATAAGCGCGATTTCAAGTTATTTAGATTTTTTTTCAGGAGGGGAGTCAAGCTACATGCAACCATTTAAGCTACTGGTTGTACCCAAAATACATGGAGAAAAAAATCTGACAAATGGGAAACGGATCAATCTACTCCACCCAGAACCATCAAGCGTAGAGGTCCTTGTACATTTTGGCCAATTGTTTTCTGAATAAAAATTGAAATTGCTTATTTTTTCCCCATTTTTTGTTGTTTGCAAATAAACCAAAAAACGACTTGATATTTAGATTTTCACAAGTGGGTGGGTTAAATGTGGAACACTTGTCATTGGCCAAATGCACAGCCAAAACTTCCTATCCCTTTAAAATAGGAGTTCAACCTTAACTATATTGTGTTAATATACTAAGAAATGTAGAAATACCACTTTCTATTTTAGATTTAAAGGGGCAACCTGCAGTAGAAGGATGGAGGAATGTACCCACTCAAATTCCTAGACAAAGCTATAGATGCCATGACTCAACAACATTATAGTTTTCACCATGTTTTGAGGCTATACAGTGTTTACAATTACATTGTTTACAAACCAAGGAGTAAAACAAGCTTATATTTTGGGCTCTGATGAGACGGTTCAACTAAACTCGAGGCATTTCTAAGTTATGGGAGCCATACTGGTGAACACAAGCAACCAAAAGCAGTTAAATGGGTTCTCCAGCTCAAAATGCATTTCAGACAATTGAACATCTTTCATTTAATTGCATGTGACAGAACGCTAAATTGTAGCTTGTCCTATCAGATAGCATGGGGCTAAAGCGTACTATTTTATCTTCAACAGGTTGCACTGATTTAGAGTTGGTCGGATGTTTACAGAAACACTCTTTAATGACTCCAACGTAAGTGTTTCAACCACTCCACACATTTCTTGTTATCAAACTATAGTTTTGGCAAGTCTGTTAGGACATCTACTTTGTACATGACACAAGTAATTTTTCCAACAATTGTTTACAGATTATTTCTCTTCACTGTATCACAATTCCAGTGAGTCAGAAGTTGACATACACTAAGTTGACTGTGCCTTTAAACAGCTTGGAAAATTCCAGAAAATTATGGCTTTAGAAGGACATTGTGAAGATGCTGGAGGAAACAGGTACAAAAATATCTATATCCACAGTAAAACGAGGCCCATATTGACATAACCTGAAGGCTGCTCAGCATGGAAGAAGCCACTGCTCCAAAACCACCATATAAAAGCAAGACTACGTTTTGCAACTGCACATGGACAAGATCATACTTTTTGGAGAAATGTCCTCTGGTCTGATGAAACAAAAATAAAACTGCTTGGCCATAATGACCATTGTAATGTTTGGAGGAAAAAGGGGGGAGGCTTGCCAGCTGAAGAATACCATCCCAACTGTAAATTACGAGGGTGGCAACATGTTGTAGGGGTGCTTTGCTGCAGGAGGGACTGTTGCACTTCGCAAAATAGATGGCATCGTGGCAGGGAAATGATGTGGATATATTGAAGCAACATCTGAAGACATCAGTCAGGAAGTTAAAGCTTGGTCACATGGGTCTTCCAAATGGACAATGACCCAAAGCATACTTCCAAAGTTGTGTCAAAATGGCTTAAGGACAACAAAGTCAAGGTATTGGAGTGGCCATCACAAAGTCCTAACCTCAATCATATAGAACATTTGTGGGAAGAACCGAAAAAGCGTGTGTGAGCAAGGAGGCCTACAAACCTGACTCAATTACACCAGCTCTGTCAGGAAGAATGGACAAAAGTCACACAATTTATTGTGGGAAGCTTATGGAAGGCTACCCGAAATGTTTGACCCAAGTTAAACAATTTAAAGGCAATTCTACCAAATACCAATTGAGTGTATGTCAACTTCTGATCCACTGGGAATGTGATGAAAGAAATAAAAGCTGAAATAAATCATTCTCTCTACTATTATTCTGACATTTCACATTCTTAAAATAAGGTGGTGATGTTTTAGACACACACACTACCGTTCAAAAGTTTGATCATATCAAATGTTATTAGTCACATGCGCCGATTACCTTACAGTGAAATGCTTACTTACGAGCCCCTAACCAACAATGCAGTTGAAAATAAATATATGGATAAGAATAAGAGATACAAGTAATTAAAGAGCAGCAGTAAAATAACAATAGCGAGACTATATACTATATGACTAGATGTTCAGGAGTCTTATAGCTTGGGGGTAGAAGCTGTTGAAAGGCCTCTTGGACCTAGACTTGGAGCTCCGGTACCGCTTGCCGTGCGGTAGCAGAGAGAACGGTCTATGACTAGGGTGGCTGGAGTCTTGGACCATTTTTAGGGCCTTCCTCTGACACCGCCTGGTATAGAGGTCCTGGATGGCAGGAAGCTTGGCCCCAGTGATGTACTGGGCCGTTGGCACTACCCTCTGTAGTGCCTTGCGGTCGGAGGCCGAGCAGCAGCAGTAGTAGTAGTCTATCCCTCCCGTCCGACTAATTGAAGAACTCTTCGACCAGTTTGAGATGAGCAATCGCAGTTCTGATGTCCAGAAGCTCTTTTTGGTCATAAGAGACGGTAGCAGCAACATTATGTACAAAACAAGTTCCGAACAACGTGAAAAAAATGGCAAAATAGCATGTTTGGTTAAGAGCCGATAATACGGCAGCCCTCCCCTTGTAAGCAATCCATGGACAAGGTATGACAGCAATCCATCCTTTTATTTAGTTTCCCTGGCACTGTTTCCACATGCTAATGTTTTAGCATTTGTGGCACAAATCCCATTCAAGTCATGGGACTGACATTAGCATTTTCATCAAAGAATCTAAAAATGGGCCTCCCGGGTGGCGCAGTGGTTAAGGGCGCTGTACAGCAGGGCCAGATGTTCCACCAGAGACTCTGGGTTCACGCCCAGGCTCTGTCGACAAGGTCATATCATTCCTGTGAGAGTTCGGTCCATTCCAAAAAACAGTATTTGTCTTCCCGAGCGTGAGCAATATTCCAAATGGCTGTCTGGGAATGTCCATTGTCATTCTCGGCGATATACCAGAACACCACTGCAAACTATCACTCCCCAACTCGAGTGAGAATGGAGACCTGAACATGGGAATATCTTTTAAGGAAGAGAGGAGACTGGTGGGTCCCGACGTGTTCCCAATACAAGAGGATCAACAGCATTATGGCGACCACATTTGGATTTGGGAACGAGTCGGAGGGATGTCTCGACGGATGGTACTTCAGCATTGAGAAATACACGTGAACTAGAGGTAAATATCCTGTAACTTTTTTAAAATCCAGGCATAGAGGTCTGGGTTCTAAAGGCACAGCTAGAGGTTTATAGCCTAATCCCAGGTTTAATTGATCCAAATTGTCCCTTCACCACAGTGGGAGTGGGTGTGTGATAATGCATGAAAGGTTCCGTTCTCCACCTTGATCTTCTTCCTAGGAGTTCTGGTCGGATCGTTCATTAGTAGCCAGCTCTCTGACAGGTAAATCCATTCACGTTTGGATCAGATTATGCCTTCTCTTAACTCTGTGTGGATAGTCTCTCTGCTAAGACGGGTTGCTGTGAGATCTGTGAGAGGTTTATTGCAAGCAGGAACAGTCATCTAGGCTTTTTTATATGTAGGTTAATAGGAAGGATAATCTGATATCACGATATGCCCTGCTCCTATCAATATCAAATTATCAATATTGATGCCCACCACTAAAAGTTAGAGTAGATTCCCAAAGCCTAAACACAGAAATGTTGTTTTGTTCAGAAATATTCACTAGAATGGGAATCCCTATTCAAGTCGATGAACGTCTTCTGATTCTATTTCTATGCTTGTGTTTATTATCTGTGTGTCCTGCAGGTTTGGGAGGAAGCCAGTGTTTTTTAGTACAATGGCTGTTCAGACAATCGTTGCACTAATCCAGTCTACCTCAGTCAGCAGGCCCACGTACTGTGTGCTTAACTGTCTGAGGGGCTTGGGCCTGAAATCCAATTGCATTTCATCACTAGTATTGGGTGAGAGAAGTGTTGTATGTGGCACAAGGCCAGGGTACTGGCATACATCCCATTTACATTCATCATATTCCTACCCAACCTCTTTGAATGTTCCACTTATAAACTATGGGCTACATAAGAGTACATTGTCTGCCAATAAATGTTGTGTGAATAGTATTTGTGCCAACAATGATTGTGTTCTTAAATAGGCTACACAGGAGAGGGGTAAAGAAGTCCAAGTATCAGACACAGGAAGTTAATATACCCCAAACAGTCTTCTCTGATCCTTAAAGCTTTGTGGTGGTGAATCTTGTGGCAAGAAGTCATATAATAATAATAGCTAAAGGCTATAAGGTCACAAACTTTTTTCCTGGTCAGGAGAAACTAACTTCAGCTTAGGTTCCCCTAACATATGGCGTTGCACAATATTTGCAGCCTGTAAACTGCATCTGTTTAGGTATTTGTTATTTTACATAGTCTTCACCAAATACACAAATTCCTGCTATGTAAATGGATGTATTAAGGACACTTCCTGTCCCCAGCTGAATGTGGAGGCCAGTGACTTCCTGAAGGACCTGCAATTAAAGCAAAAAAATGTAATGGACGACCTTAGTGTGTGTGTGTGTGTGTGTGTGTGTGTGGAATCATTTAATTTAAACACAGTGCTTTCAGGGTCATATTCATTAGAACAACCAACGGAAAACGTTTTGGAACTCCCTCTTTTAATCAGTTTTCTTCTGCTTGGTGCCTAATGAATACAACCCAGAGTTGTGGGTTTTGATGATTGTCTGTGCGTCTGTCTGTATACAGTGCCTTCGGAAATTATTCAGACCCCTTCACTTTTTCCACATTTTGTTACGTTACAGCCTTATTCTAAAATGTATTAAATAAATAAAAATCCTCAACAATCTACACACAATACCCCATAATGACAAAGCAAAAACAGGGTTTTAGAAATGTTTGCTAATTTATTACAAATTAAAAAACAGATACCTTATTTACATAAGTAATGAGACCCTTTGCTATGAGACACGAAATGTAACATTGTTTAGCATTGTCTTGGCTGTGTACTCGTTGTCCTGTTGGAAGGTGAACCTTCAACCCAGTCTGAGGTCCTGAGTGCTCTGGAGCAGGTTTTCATCAAGGATCTCTCTGTACTTTGCTACGTTCATTTTGCCTGGATCCAGACTCGTCTCCCCGTCCCTGCCGCTGAAAAACCTCCCCACAGCATGATGCTGCCACCACCATGCTTCACCGTAGTGATTGTGACAAGCTTTCTTCTTTTTATTTAATCCATTTTAGAATAAGGCTGTAATGTAACAAAATGTGGAAAAAGACAACTGTTCTGAATACTTTCCGAAGGGCACTGTACATTTTATGAGAATCAAATCCTACAGTGGGGCTGAAACATTCTTATAACTTATAATGTAATCTATTATATGGGGCTGGTGGGATTCTTATCAGAATGCACTCTAATTCCACACAGTAAGCCAGGAGAGTGAAACGGGTAAAAAGGTTATTCTTGTCCAGGCAAGAAATGAAGTATGAATGTCATGGCAACATCTTGAACAAATGGCACAGGACAGAACAGGTTGGATGCAGTCTGTTGATTTGCGGTTCTGCAAAGAATGCCCAAGTAAATCAGTAAGTTGTCAGCCTATCAGTATTGTGACCCTACTCTGGTAGCACCTCCTACTAGCTTGTCTCTGCAGTTTTATGCTATTTATGTGTGATACATAACTGCAGAAAAAATTGGCATGTTTTCATTCAATATGATAAGTATTCTAATAATTTGTTTGCTTTAGCTTTCATTAATATGCACATTTGTATATTTTTAAACTAAGGCCCATTTGTACTGTTACCTAAACTGTACACTGCCACTAGAGGTGAATAAAAGCCTGCTTGTGTGACTGACTAAATTACTCTTCTGCCTCCCCCACTTTTTCCACCAGCCCTTGGTCTTGATGGAAAATATCTAATTTAGATTTCATGGGAGAGTTCCCTGGTGAAACTCCATCCTAATAATTGCCTTTAAAAGCAGTTTATATAGCAAACGTTTACATCCTTAGGACTATGATGCCACCAAAGATGTATTTAAACCCTGGATGACTGATGCTATGTATTGGTGATTGAGAGGCTTTGAAGTCACTGGTCGGACATATTGGCACTCCCCAGTAGGAGCAGTCCTGGTTACAGTACAAATATGGCCTACGAAGATCGATCAAGATGGCAGGACAAAGTGGAGGAGCAATTCAGCAGGTCAGACACAAAGCTTAAGTGGCAGGGGCTTCTAACAACCACTGATTACAAAAAGAAAGCCAGTCATGTCATGGACACCAACGTCCCCCTACCGGACGAGCGAAACACCTTTTTCTCACGGTTTGAGCATAATGACTAACGAGGAGAGCCCCCCGAGGACAACAAGGGCTAAAGGACTAACATTCTCCACGGAGGATGTGACAGAGCAGATATATCTACTGTCTCTATTATATTATGACAGACCAGATATATCTACTGTCTCTATTATATTATGACAGACCAGCTAGATCTACTGTCTCTACTATATTATGACAGACCAGATATATCTACTG
>NC_056438.1:70929587-71123701 GCF_018296145.1 Oncorhynchus tshawytscha | reverse complement strand
AGCTAGATCTACTGTCTCTATTATATTATGACAGACCAGCTAGATCTACTGTCTCTATTATATTATGACAGACCAGCTAGATCTACTGTCTCTATTATATTATGACAGACCAGCTAGATCAACTGTCTCTATTATATTATGACAGACCAGCTAGATCTACTGTCTCTATTATATTATGACAGACCAGCTAGATCTACTGTCTCTATTATATTATGACAGACCAGATATATCTACTGTCTCTAATATATTATGACAGACCAGCTAGATCCACTGTCTCGATTATATTATGACAGACCAGCTAGATTTACCGTCTCAACTATATTATGACCGAGACAGCTAGATCTGCTGTCTCTAATATATTATGACAGACCAGATATATCTACTGTCTCTATTTTATTATGACAGACCAGCTAGATCCACTGTCTCTATTATATTATGACAGACCAAATAGATCCACTGTCTCTATTATATTATGACAGACCAGCTAGATCTTCTGTGTCTATTAAATTATGACAGACCAGCTAAATCTACCGTCTCTATTATATTATGACAGACCAGCTAGATCGACTGTCTCTATTGTATTATGAAAGACCAGCTAGATCTACCGTCTCTACTATATTATGACAGACCAGCTAGATCTACTGTCTCTATTATATTATGACAGACCAGCTAGATCTACTGTCTCTATTATATTATGACAGACCAGCTAGATCTACTGTCTCTATTATATTATGACAGACCAGCTAGATCTACTGTCTCTATTATATTATGACAGACCAGCTAGATCTACTGTCTCTATTATATTATGACAGACCAGCTAGATCTACTGTCTCTATTATATTATGACAGACCAGCTAGATCTACTGTCTCTATTATATTATGACAGACCAGCTAGATCTACTGTCTCTATTATATTATGACAGACCAGCTAGATCTACTGTCTCTATTATATTATGACAGACCAGCTAGATCTACTGTCTCTATTATATTATGACAGACCAGCTAGATCTACTGTCTCTATTATATTATGACAGACCAGCTAGATCTACTGTCTCTATTATATTATGACAGACCAGCTAGATCTACTGTCTCTATTATATTATGACAGACCAGCTAGATCTACTGTCTCTATTATATTATGACAGACCAGCTAGATCTACTGTCTCTATTATATTATGACAGACCAGCTAGATCTACTGTCTCTATTATATTATGACAGACCAGCTAGATCTACTGTCTCTATTATATTATGACAGACCAGCTAGATCTACTGTCTCTATTATATTATGACAGACCAGCTAGATCTACTGTCTCTATTATATTATGACAGACCAGCTAGATCTACTGTCTCTATTATATTATGACAGACCAGCTAGATCTACTGTCTCTATTATATTATGACAGACCAGCTAGATCTACTGTCTCTATTATATTATGACAGACCAGCTAGATCTACTGTCTCTATTATATTATGACAGACCAGCTAGATCTACTGTCTCTATTATATTATGACAGACCAGCTAGATCTACTGTCTCTATTATATTATGACAGACCAGCTAGATCTACTGTCTCTATTATATTATGACAGACCAGCTAGATCTACTGTCTCTATTATATTATGACAGACCAGCTAGATCTACTGTCTCTATTATATTATGACAGACCAGCTAGATCTACTGTCTCTATTATATTATGACAGACCAGCTAGATCTACTGTCTCTATTATATTATGACAGACCAGCTAGATCTCTGTACTGTCTCTATTATATTATGACAGACCAGCTAGATCTACTGTCTCTATTATATTATGACAGACCAGCTAGATCTACTGTCTCTATTATATTATGACAGACCAGCTAGATCTACTGTCTCTATTATATTATGACAGACCAGCTAGATCTACTGTCTCTATTATATTATGACAGACCAGCTAGATCTACTGTCTCTATTATATTATGACAGACCAGCTAGATCTACTGTCTCTATTATATTATGACAGACCAGCTAGATCTACTGTCTCTATTATATTATGACAGACCAGCTAGATCTACTGTCTCTATTATATTATGACAGACCAGCTAGATCTACTGTCTCTATTATATTATGACAGACCAGCTAGATCTACTGTCTCTATTATATTATGACAGACCAGCTAGATCTACTGTCTCTATTATATTATGACAGACCAGCTAGATCTACTGTCTCTATTATATTATGACAGACCAGCTAGATCTACTGTCTCTATGTCTCTATTATATTATGACAGACCAGCTAGATCTACTGTCGCTATTATATTATGACAGACCGCTAGATCCACTGTCTGTATTATATTATGACAGACCAGCTAGATCTACTGTCTCTATTATATTATGACAGACCAGCTAGATCTACTGTCTCTATTATGTTATGACAGAGCAGCTAGATCTACTGTCTCCATTATATTATGACAGACCAGCTAGATCTACTGTCTCTATTATATTTTGACAGACCAGGTAGATATACTGTCTCTAATATATTATGACAGACCAGCTAGATCTACTGTCTCTATTATATTTTGACCGACCAGGTAGATTTACTGTCTCTATTATATTATGACAGACCAGCTAGATCTACTGTCTCTATTATATTATGACAGACCAGCTAGATCTACTGTCTCTATTATATTATGACAGACCAGCTAGATCTACTGTCTCTATTATATTATGACAGACCAGCTAGATCTACTGTCTCTATTATATTATGACAGACCAGCTAGATCTACTGTCTCTATTATATTATGACAGACCAGCTAGATCTACTGTCTCTATTATATTATGACAGACCAGCTAGATCTACTGTCTCTCTATTATATTATGACAGACCAGCTAGATCTACTGTCTCTATTATATTATGACAGACCAGCTAGATCTACTGTCTCTATTATATTATGACAGACCAGCTAGATCTACTGTCTCTATTATATTATGACAGACCAGCTAGATCTACTGTCTCTATTATATTATGACAGACCAGCTAGATCTACTGTCTCTATTATATTATGACAGACCAGCTAGATCTACTGTCTCTATTATATTATGACAGACCAGCTAGATCTACTGTCTCTATTATATTATGACAGACCAGCTAGATCTACTGTCTCTATTATATTATGACAGACCAGCTAGATCTACTGTCTCTATTATATTATGACAGACCAGCTAGATCTACTGTCTCTATTATATTATGACAGACCAGCTAGATCTACTGTCTCTATTATATTATGACAGACCAGCTAGATCTACTGTCTCTATTATATTATGACAGACCAGCTAGATCTACTGTCTCTATTATATTATGACAGACCAGCTAGATCTACTGTCTCTATTATATTATGACAGACCAGCTAGATCTACTGTCTATTATATTATGACAGACCAGCTAGATCTACTGTCTCTATTATATTATGACAGACCAGCTAGATCTAGATCTCTGTCTCTATTATATTATGACAGACCAGCTAGATCTACTGTCTCTATTATATTATGACAGACCAGCTAGATCTACTGTCTCTATTATATTATGACAGACCAGCTAGATCTACTGTCTCTATTATATTATGACAGACCAGCTAGATCTACTGTCTCTATTATATTATGACAGACCAGCTAGATCTACTGTCTCTATTATATTATGACAGACCAGCTAGATCTACTGTCTCTATTATATTATGACAGACCAGCTAGATCTACTGTCTCTATTATATTATGACAGACCAGCTAGATCTACTGTCTCTATTATATTATGACAGACCAGCTAGATCTACTGTCTCTATTATATTATGACAGACCAGCTAGATCTACTGTCTCTATTATATTATGACAGACCAGCTAGATCTACTGTCTCTATTATATTATGACAGACCAGCTAGATCTACTGTCTCTATTATATTATGACAGACCAGCTAGATCTACTGTCTCTATTATATTATGACAGACCAGCTAGATCTACTGTCTCTATTATATTATGACAGACCAGCTAGATCTACTGTCTCTATTATATTATGACAGACCAGCTAGATCTACTGTCTCTATTATATTATGACAGACCAGCTAGATCTACTGTCTCTATTATATTATGACAGACCAGCTAGATCTACTGTCTCTATTATATTATGACAGACCAGCTAGATCTACTGTCTCTATTATATTATGACAGACCAGCTAGATCTACTGTCTCTATTATATTATGACAGACCAGCTAGATCTACTGTCTCTATTATATTATGACAGACCAGCTAGATCTACTGTATATTTATGACAGACCAGCTAGATCTACTGTCTCTATTATATTATGACAGACCAGCTAGATCTACTGTCTCTATTATATTATGACAGACCAGCTAGATCTACTGTCTCTATTATATTATGACAGACCAGCTAGATCTACTGTCTCTATTATATTATGACAGACCAGCTAGATCTACTGTCTCTCTATTATATTATGACAGACCAGCTAGATCTACTGTCTCTATTATATTATGACAGACCAGCTAGATCTACTGTCTCTATTATATTATGACAGACCAGCTAGATCTACTGTCTCTATTATATTATGACAGACCAGCTAGATCTACTGTCTCTATTATATTATGACAGACCAGCTAGATCTACTGTCTCTATTATATTATGACAGACCAGCTAGATCTACTGTCTCTATTATATTATGACAGACCAGCTAGATCTACTGTCTCTATTATATTATGACAGACCAGCTAGATCTACTGTCTCTATTATATTATGACAGACCAGCTAGATCTACTGTCTCTCTATTATATTATGACAGACCAGCTATCTACTGTCTCTATTATATTATGACAGACCAGCTAGATCTACTGTCTCTATTATATTATGACAGACCAGCTAGATCTACTGTCTCTTATTATGACAGACCAGCTAGATCTACTGTCTCTATTATATTATGACAGACCAGCTAGATCTACTGTCTCTATTATATTATGACAGACCAGCTAGATCTACTGTCTCTATTATATTATGACAGACCAGCTAGATCTACTGATCTACTGTCTCTATTATATTATGACAGACCAGCTAGATCTACTGTCTCTATTATATTATGACAGACCAGCTAGATCTACTGTCTCTATTATATTATGACAGACCAGCTAGATCTACTGTCTCTATTATATTATGACAGACCAGCTAGATCTACTGTCTCTATTATATTATGACAGACCAGCTAGATCTACTGTCTCTATTATATTATGACAGACCAGCTAGATCTACTGTCTCTATTATATTATGACAGACCAGCTAGATCTACTGTCTCTATTATATTATGACAGACCAGCTAGATCTACTGTCTCTATTATATTATGACAGACCAGCTAGATCTACTGTCTCTATTATATTATGACAGACCAGCTAGATCTACTGTCTCTATTATATTATGACAGACAGCTAGAGATCTACTGTCTCTATTATATTATGACAGACCAGCTAGATCTACTGTCTCTATTATATTATGACAGACCAGCTAGATCTACTGTCTCTATTATATTATGACAGACCAGCTAGATCTACTGTCTCTATTATATTATGACAGACCAGCTAGATCTACTGCCTCTATTATATTATGACAGACCAGCTAGATCTACTGTCTCTATTATATTATGACAGACCAGCTAGATCTACTGTCTCTATTATATTATGACAGACCAGCTAGAGATACTGTCTCTATTATATTATGACAGACCAGCTAGATCTACTGTCTCTATTATATTATGACAGACCAGCTAGATCTACTGTCTCTATTATATTATGACAGACCAGCTAGATCTACTGTCTCTATTATATTATGACAGACCAGCTAGATCTACTGTCTCTATTATATTATGACAGACCAGCTAGATCTACTGTCTCTATTATATTATGACAGACCAGCTAGATCTACTGTCTCTATTATATTATGACAGACCAGCTAGATCTACTGTCTCTATTATATTATGACAGACCAGCTAGATCTACTGTCTCTATTATATTATGACAGACCAGCTAGATCTACTGTCTCTATTATATTATGACAGACCAGCTAGATCTACTGTCTCTATTATATTATGACAGACCAGCTAGATCTACTGTCTCTATTATATTATGACAGACCAGCTAGATCTACTGTCTCTATTATATTATGACAGACCAGCTAGATCTACTGTCTCTATTATATTATGACAGACCAGCTAGATCTACTGTCTCTATTATATTATGACAGACCAGCTAGATCTACTGTCTCTATTATATTATGACAGACCAGCTAGATCTACTGTCTCTATTATATTATGACAGACCAGCTAGATCTACTGTCTCTATTATATTATGACAGACCAGCTAGATCTACTGTCTCTATTATATTATGACAGACCAGCTAGATCTACTCTCAATTTTATTATGACAGACCAGCTAGATCTACTGTCTCTATTATATTATGACAGACCAGCTAGATCTACTGTCTCTATGTCTCTATTATATTATGACAGACCAGCTAGATCTACTGTCTCTATTATATTATGACAGACCAGCTAGATCTACTCTCTATTATATTATGGCAGACCAGCTAGATCTACTGTCTCTATTATATTATGACAGACCAGCTAGATCTACTGTCTCTATTATATTATGACAGACCAGCTAGATCTACTGTCTCTATTATATTATGACAGACCAGCTAGATCTACTCTCTATTATATTCTGACAGCCCAGCTAGATCTACTGTCTCTATTATATTATGACAGACCAGCTAGATCTACTGTCTCTATTATATTATGACAGACCAGCTAGATCTACTGTCTCTATTATATTATGACAGACCAGCTAGATCTACTGTCTCTATTATATTATGACAGACCAGCTAGATCTACTGTCTCTATTATATTATGACAGACCAGCTAGATCTACTGTCTCTATTATATTATGACAGACCAGCTAGATCTACTGTCTCTATTATATTATGACAGACCAGCTAGATCTACTGTCTCTATTATATTATGACAGACCAGCTAGATCTACTGTCTCTATTATATTATGACAGACCAGCTAGATCTACTGTCTCTATTATATTATGACAGACCAGCTAGATCTACTGTCTCTATTATATTATGACAGACCAGCTAGATCTACTGTCTCTATTATATTATGACAGACCAGCTAGATCTACTGTCTCTATTATATTATGACAGACCAGCTAGATCTACTGTCTCTATTATATTATGACAGACCAGCTAGATCTACTGTCTCTATTATATTATGACAGACCAGCTAGATCTACTGTCTCTATTATATTATGACAGACCAGCTAGATCTACTGTCTCTATTATATTATGACAGACCAGCTAGATCTACTGTCTCTATTATATTATGACAGACCAGCTAGATCTACTGTCTCTATTATATTATGACAGACCAGCTAGATCTACTGTCTCTATTATATTATGACAGACCAGCTAGATCTACTGTCTCTATTATATTATGACAGACCAGCTAGATCTACTGTCTCTATTATATTATGACAGACCAGCTAGATCTACTCTCTGTCTCTATTATATTATGACAGACCAGCTAGATCTACTGTCTCTATTATATTATGACAGACCAGCTAGATACTGTCTCTATTATATTATGACAGACCAGCTAGATCTACTGTCTCTATTATATTATGACAGACCAGCTAGATCTACTGTCTCTATTATATTATGACAGACCAGCTAGATCTACTGTCTCTATTATATTATGACAGACCAGCTAGATCTACTGTCTCTATTATATTATGACAGACCAGCTAGATCTACTGTCTCTATTATATTATGACAGACCAGCTAGATCTACTGTCTCTATTATATTATGACAGACCAGCTAGATCTACTGTCTCTATTATATTATGACAGACCAGCTAGATCTACTGTCTCTATTATATTATGACAGACCAGCTAGATCTACTGTCTCTATTGTATTATGACAGATCAGCTAGATCTACTGTCTCTATTATAATATGACAGACCAGCTAGATCAACTGTCTCTATTATATTATGACAGACCAGCTAGATCAACTGTCTCTATTATATTATGACAGACCAGCTAGCTCTACTGCCTCTATTATACTATGAGACAGACCAGCTAGATCTACTGTCTCTATTATATTATGACAGACCAGCTAGATCTACTGTCTCTATTATATTATGACAGACCAGCTAAATCTACTGTCCTCTTGTCTCTATTATATTATGACAGACCGGCTAGATCTACTGTCTCTATTATATTATGACAGACCAGCTAGATCTGCTGTCTCTATTGTATTATGACAGACCAGCTAGATCTACTGTCTCTATTATATTATGACAGACCAGCTAGATCTACTGTCTCTATTATATTATGACAGACCAGCTAGATCTACTGTCTCTATTATATTATGACAGACCAGCTAGATCTACTGTCTCTATTATATTATGACAGACCAGCTAGATCTACTGTCTCTATTATATTATGACAGACCAGCTAGATCTACTGTCTCTATTATATGACAGACCAGCTAGATCTACTGTCTCTATTATATTATGACAGACCAGCTAGATCTACTGTCTCTATTATATTATGACAGACCAGCTAGATCTACTGTCTCTATTATATTATGACAGACCAGCTAGATCTACTGTCTCTATTATATTATGACAGACCAGCTAGATCTACTGTCTCTATTATATTATGACAGACCAGCTAGATCTACTGTCTCTATTATATTATGACAGACCAGCTAGATCTACTGTCTCTATTATATTATGACAGACCAGCTAGATCTACTGTCTCTATTATATTATGACAGACCAGCTAGATCTACTGTCTCTATTATATTATGACAGACCAGCTCTCTGTCTCTATATTATGACAGACCAGCTAGATCTACTGTCTCTATTATATTATGACAGACCAGCTAGATCTACTGTCTCTATTATATTATGACAGACCAGCTAGATCTACTGTCTCTATTATATTATGACAGACCAGCTAGATCTACTGTCTCTATTATATTATGACAGACCAGCTAGATCTACTGTCTCTATTATATTATGACAGACCAGCTAGATCTACTGTCTCTATTATATTATGACAGACCAGCTAGATCTACTGTCTCTATTATATTATGACAGACCAGCTAGATCTACTGTCTCTATTATATTATGACAGACCAGCTAGATCTACTGTCTCTATTATATTATGACAGACCAGCTAGATCTACTGTCTCTATTATATTATGACAGACCAGCTAGATCTACTGTCTCTATTATATTATGACAGACCAGCTAGATCTACTGTCTCTATTATATTATGACAGACCAGCTAGATCTACTGTCTCTATTATATTATGACAGACCAGCTAGATCTACTGTCTCTATTATATTATGACAGACCAGCTAGATCTACTGTCTCTATTATATTATGACAGACCAGCTAGATCTACTGTCTCTATTATATTATGACAGACCAGCTAGATCTACTGTCTCTATTATATTATGACAGACCAGCTAGAGATCTACTGTCTCTATTATATTATGACAGACCAGCTCTACTGTCTCTATTATATTATGACAGACCAGCTAGATCTATGTCTATATTATGACAGACCAGCTAGATCTACTGTCTCTATTATATTATGACAGACCAGCTAGATCTACTGTCTCTATTATATTATGACAGACCAGCTAGATCTACTGTCTCTATTATATTATGACAGACCAGCTAGATCTACTGTCTCTATTATATTATGACAGACCAGCTAGATCTACTGTCTCTATTATATTATGACAGACCAGCTAGATCTACTCTCTATTCTATTATGACAGACCTAGATCTACTGTCTCTATTATGACAGACCAGCTAGATCTACTGTCTCTATTATATTATGACAGACCAGCTAGATCTACTGTCTCTATTATATTATGACAGACCAGCTAGATCTACTGTCTCTATTATATTATGACAGACCAGCTAGATCTACTGTCTCTATTATATTATGACAGACCAGCTAGATCTACTGTCTCTATTATATTATGACAGACCAGCTAGATCTACTGTCTCTATTATAGACCAGATGCTAGACCACTGTCTCTATTATATTATGACAGACCAGCTAGATCTACTGTCTCTATTATATTATGACAGACCAGCTAGATCTACTGTCTCTATTATATTATGACAGACCAGCTAGATCTACTGTCTCTATTATATTATGACAGACCAGCTAGATCTACTGTCTCTATTATATTATGACAGACCAGCTAGATCTACTGTCTCTATTATATTATGACAGACCAGCTAGATCTACTGTCTCTATTATATTATGACAGACCAGCTAGATCTACTGTCTCTATTATATTATGACAGACCAGCTAGATCTACTGTCTCTATTATATTATGACAGACCAGCTAGATCTACTGTCTCTATTATATTATGACAGACCAGCTAGATCTACTGTCTCTATTATATTATGACAGACCAGCTAGATCTACTGTCTCTATTATATTATGACAGACCAGCTAGATCTACTGTCTCTATTATATTATGACAGACCAGCTAGATCTACTGTCTCTATTATATTATGACAGACAGCTAGATCTACTGTCTCTATTATATTATGACAGACCAGCTAGATCTACTGTCTCTATTATATTATGACAGACCAGCTAGATCTACTGTCTCTATTATATTATGACAGACCAGCTAGATCTACTGTCTCTATTATATTATGACAGACCAGCTAGATCTACTGTCTCTATTATATTATGACAGACCAGCTAGATCTACTGTCTCTATTATATTATGACAGACCAGCTAGACTGTCTCTACTATATTATGACAGACCAGCTAGATCTACTGTCTCTATTATATTATGACAGACCAGCTAGATCTACTGTCTCTATTATATTATGACAGACCAGCTAGATCTACTGTCTCTATTTATATTATGACAGACCAGCTAGATCTACTGTCTCTATTATATTATGACAGACCAGCTAGATCTACTGTCTCTATTATATTATGACAGACCAGCTAGATCTACTGTCTCTATTATATTATGACAGACCAGCTAGATCTACTGTCTCTATTATATTATGACAGACCAGCTAGATCTACTGTCTCTATTATATTATGACAGACCAGCTAGATCTACTGTCTCTATTATATTATGACAGACCAGCTAGATCTACTGTCTCTATTATATTATGACAGACCAGCTAGATCTACTGTCTCTCTATTATATTATGACCAGCTAGAGACCAGCTAGATCTACTCTCTGTCTCTATTATATTATGACAGACCAGCTAGATCTACTGTCTCTATTATATTATGACAGACCAGCTAGATCTACTGTCTCTATTATATTATGACAGACCAGCTAGATCTACTGTCTCTATTATATTATGACAGACCAGCTAGATCTACTGTCTCTATTATATTATGACAGACCAGCTAGATCTACTGTCTCTATTATATTATGACAGACCAGCTAGATCTACTGTCTCTATTATATTATGACAGACCAGCTAGATCTACTGTCTCTATTATATTATGACAGACCAGCTAGATCTACTGTCTCTATTATATTATGACAGACCAGCTAGATCTACTGTCTCTATTATATTATGACAGACCAGCTAGATCTACTGTCTCTATTATATTATGACAGACCAGCTAGATCTACTGTCTCTATTATATTATGACAGACCAGCTAGATCTACTGTCTCTATTATATTATGACAGACCAGCTAGATCTACTGTCTCTATTATATTATGACAGACCAGCTAGATCTACTGTCTCTATTATATTATGACAGACCAGCTAGATCTACTGTCTCTATTATATTATGACAGACCAGCTAGATCTACTGTCTCTATTATATTATGACAGACCAGCTAGATCTACTGTCTCTATTATATTATGACAGACCAGCTAGATCTACTGTCTCTATTATATTATGACAGACCAGCTAGATCTACTGTCTCTATTATATTATGACAGACCAGCTAGATCTACTGTCTCTATTATATTATGACAGACCAGCTAGATCTACTGTCTCTATTATATTATGACAGACCAGCTAGATCTACTGTCTCTATTATATTATGACAGACCAGCTAGATCTACTGTCTCTATTATATTATGACAGACCAGCTAGATCTACTGTCTCTATTATATTATGACAGACCAGCTAGATCTACTGTCTCTATTATATTATGACAGACCAGCTAGATCTACTGTCTCTATTATATTATGACAGACCAGCTAGATCTACTGTCTCTATTATATTATGACAGACCAGCTAGATCTACTGTCTCTATTATATTATGACAGACCAGCTAGATCTACTGTCTCTATTATATTATGACAGACCAGCTAGATCTACTGTCTCTATTATATTATGACAGACCAGCTAGATCTACTGTCTCTATTATATTATGACAGACCAGCTAGATCTACTGTCTCTATTATATTATGACAGACCAGCTAGATCTACTGTCTCTATTATATTATGACAGACCAGCTAGATCTACTGTCTCTATTATATTATGACAGACCAGCTAGATCTACTGTCTCTATTATATTATGACAGACCAGCTAGATCTACTGTCTCTATTATATTATGACAGACCAGCTAGATCTACTGTCTCTATTATATTATGACAGACCAGCTAGATCTACTGTCTCTATTATATTATGACAGACCAGCTAGATCTACTGTCTCTATTATATTATGACAGACCAGCTAGATCTACTGTCTCTATTATATTATGACAGACCAGCTAGATCTACTGTCTCTATTATATTACAGACAGACCAGCTAGATCTACTATGACAGACTCTATTATATTATGACAGACCAGCTAGATCTACTGTCTCTATTATATTATGACAGACCAGCTAGATCTACTGTCTCTATTATATTATGACAGACCAGCTAGATCTACTGTCTCTATTATATTATGACAGACCAGCTAGATCTACTGTCTCTATTATATTATGACAGACCAGCTAGATCTACTGTCTCTATTATATTATGACAGACCAGCTAGATCTACTGTCTCTATTATATTATGACAGACCAGCTAGATCTACTGTCTCTATTATATTATGACAGACCAGCTAGATCTACTGTCTCTATTATATTATGACAGACCAGCTAGATCTACTGTCTCTATTATATTATATTATGACAGACCAGCTAGATCTACTGTCTCTATTATATTATGACAGACCAGCTAGATCTACTGTCTCTATTATATTATGACAGACCAGCTAGATCTACTGTCTCTATTATATTATGACAGACCAGCTAGATCTACTGTCTCTATTATATTATGACAGACCAGCTAGATCTACTGTCTCTATTATATTATGACAGACCAGCTAGATCTACTGTCTCTATTATATTATGACAGACCAGCTAGATCTACTGTCTCTATTATATTATGACAGACCAGCTAGATCTACTGTCTCTATTATATTATGACAGACCAGCTAGATCTACTGTCTCTATTATATTATGACAGACCAGCTAGATCTACTGTCTCTATTATATTATGACAGACCAGCTAGATCTACTGTCTCTATTATATTATGACAGACCAGCTAGATCTACTGTCTCTATTATATTATGACAGACCAGCTAGATCTACTGTCTCTATTATATTATGACAGACCAGCTAGATCTACTGTCTCTATTATATTATGACAGACCAGCTAGATCTACTGTCTCTATTATATTATGACAGACCAGCTAGATCTACTGTCTCTATTATATTATGACAGACCAGCTAGATCTACTGTCTCTATTATATTATGACAGACCAGCTAGATCTACTGTCTCTATTATATTATGACAGACCAGCTAGATCTACTGTCTCTATTATATTATGACAGACCAGCTAGATCTACTGTCTCTATTATATTATGACAGACCAGCTAGACTCTACTGTCTCTATTATATTATGACAGACCAGCTAGATCTACTGTCTCTATTATATTATGACAGACCAGCTAGATCTACTGTCTCTATTATATTATGACAGACCAGCTAGATCTACTGTCTCTATTATATTATGACAGACCAGCTAGATCTACTGTCTCTATTATATTATGACAGACCAGCTAGATCTACTGTCTCTATTATATTATGACAGACCAGCTAGATCTACTGTCTCTATTATATTATGACAGACCACTAGATAGATCTACTGTCTCTATTATATTATGACAGACCAGCTAGATCTACTGTCTCTATTATATTATGTTATGACAGACCAGCTAGATCTACTGTCTCTATTATATTATGACAGACCAGCTAGATCTACTGTCTCTATTATATTATGACGACCAGCTAGATCTACTGTCTCTATTATATTATGACAGACCAGCTAGATCTACTGTCTCTATTATATTATGACAGACCAGCTAGATCTACTGTCTCTATTATATTATGACAGACCAGCTAGATCTACTGTCTCTATTATATTATGACAGACCAGCTAGATCTACTGTCTCTATTATATTATGACAGACCAGCTAGATCTACTGTCTCTATTATATTATGACAGACCAGCTAGATCTACTGTCTCTATTATATTATGACAGACCAGCTAGATCTACTGTCTCTATTATATTATGACAGACCAGCTAGATCTACTGTCTCTATTATATTATGACAGACCAGCTAGATCTACTGTCTCTATTATATTATGACAGACCAGCTAGATCTACTGTCTCTATTATATTATGACAGACCAGCTAGATCTACTGTCTCTATTATATTATGACAGACCAGCTAGATCTACTGTCTCTATTATATTATGACAGACCAGCTAGATCTACTGTCTCTATTATATTATGACAGACCAGCTAGATCTACTGTCTCTATTATATTATGACAGACCAGCTAGATCTACTGTCTCTATTATATTATGACAGACCAGCTAGATCTACTGTCTCTATTATATTATGACAGACCAGCTAGATCTACTGTCTCTATTATATTATGACAGACCAGCTAGATCTACTGTCTCTATTATATTATGACAGACCAGCTAGATCTACTGTCTCTATTATATTATGACAGACCAGCTAGATCTACTGTCTCTATTATATTATGACAGACCAGCTAGATCTACTGTCTCTATTATATTATGACAGACCAGCTAGATCTACTGTCTCTATTATATTATGACAGACCAGCTAGATCTACTGTCTCTATTATATTATGACAGACCAGCTAGATCTACTGTCTCTATTATATTATGACAGACCAGCTAGATCTACTGTCTCTATTATATTATGACAGACCAGCTAGATCTACTGTCTCTATTATATTATGACAGACCAGCTAGATCTACTGTCTCTATTATATTATGACAGACCAGCTAGATCTACTGTCTCTATTATATTATGACAGACCAGCTAGATCTACTGTCTCTATTATATTATGACAGACCAGCTAGATCTACTGTCTCTATTATATTATGACAGACCAGCTAGATCTACTGTCTCTATTATATTATGACAGACCAGCTAGATCTACTGTCTCTATTATATTATGACAGACCAGCTAGATCTACTGTCTCTATTATATTATGACAGACCAGCTAGATCTACTGTCTCTATTATATTATGACAGACCATATTATGACAGACCAGCTAGATCTACTGTCTCTATTATATTATGACAGACCAGCTAGATCTACTGTCTCTATTATATTATGACAGACCAGCTAGATCTACTGTCTCTATTATATTATGACAGACCAGCTAGATCTAGATCTACTGTCTCTATTATATTATGACAGACCAGCTAGATCTACTGTCTCTATTATATTATGACAGACCAGCTAGATCTACTGTCTCTATTATATTATGACAGACCAGCTAGATCTACTGTCTCTATTATATTATGACAGACCAGCTAGATCTACTCTCTATTATATTATGACAGACCAGCTAGATCTACTGTCTCTATTATATTATGACAGACCAGCTAGATCTACTGTCTCTATTATATTATGACAGACCAGCTAGATCTACTGTCTCTATTATATTATGACAGACCAGCTAGATCTACTGTCTCTATTATATTATGACAGACCAGCTAGATCTACTGTCTCTATTATATTATGACAGACCAGCTAGATCTACTGTCTCTATTATATTATGACAGACCAGCTAGATCTACTGTCTCTATTATATTATGACAGACCAGCTAGATCTACTGTCTCTATTATATTATGACAGACCAGCTAGATCTACTGTCTCTATTATATTATGACAGACCAGCTAGAGCTAGACTACTGTCTCTATTATATTATGACAGACCAGCTAGATACTACTGTCTCTATTATATTATGACAGACCAGCTAGATCTACTGTCTCTATTATATGACAGACCAGCTAGACTATTATATGACAGACCAGCTAGATCTACTGTCTCTATTATATTATGACAGACCAGCTAGATCTACTGTCTCTATTATATTATGACAGACCAGCTAGATCTACTGTCTCTATTATATTATGACAGACCAGCTAGATCTACTGTCTCTATTATATTATGACAGACCAGCTAGATCTACTGTCTCTATTATATTATGACAGACCAGCTAGATCTACTGTCTCTATTATATTATGACAGACCAGCTAGATCTACTGTCTCTATTATATTATGACAGACCAGCTAGATCTACTGTCTCTATTATATTATGACAGACCAGCTAGATCTACTGTCTCTATTATATTATGACAGACCAGCTAGATCTACTGTCTCTATTATATTATGACAGACCAGCTAGATCTACTGTCTCTATTATATTATGACAGACCAGCTAGATCTACTGTCTCTATTATATTATGACAGACCAGCTAGATCTACTGTCTCTATTATATTATACAGACCAGACCAGCTAGATCTACTGTCTCTATTATATTATGACAGACCAGCTAGATCTACTGTCTCTATTATATTATGACAGACCAGCTAGATCTACTGTCTCTATTATATTATGACAGACCAGCTAGATCTACTGTCTCTATTATATTATGACAGACCAGCTAGATCTACTGTCTCTATTATATTATGACAGACCAGCTAGATCTACTGTCTCTATTATATTATGACAGACCAGCTAGATCTACTGTCTCTATTATATTATGACAGACCAGCTAGATCTACTGTCTCTATTATATTATGACAGACCAGCTAGATCTACTGTCTCTATTATATTATGACAGACCAGCTAGATCTACTGTCTCTATTATATTATGACAGACCAGCTAGATCTACTGTCTCTATTATATTATGACAGACCAGCTAGATCTACTGTCTCTATTATATTATGACAGACCAGCTAGATCTACTGTCTCTATTATATTATGACAGACCAGCTAGATCTACTGTCTCTATTATATTATGACAGACCAGCTAGATCTACTGTCTCTATTATATTATGACAGACCAGCTAGATCTACTGTCTCTATTATATTATGACAGACCAGCTAGATCTACTGTCTCTATTATATTATGACAGACCAGCTAGATCTACTGTCTCTATTATATTATGACAGACCAGCTAGATCTACTGTCTCTATTATATTATGACAGACCAGCTAGATCTACTGTCTCTATTATATTATGACAGACCAGCTAGATCTACTGTCTCTATTATATTATGACAGACCAGCTAGATCTACTGTCTCTATTATATTATGACAGACCAGCTAGATCTACTGTCTCTATTATATTATGACAGACCAGCTAGATCTACTGTCTCTATTATATTATGACAGACCAGCTAGATCTACTGTCTCTATTATATTATGACAGACCAGCTAGATCTACTGTCTCTATTATATTATGACAGACCAGCTAGATCTACTGTCTCTATTATATTATGACAGACCAGCTAGATCTACTGTCTCTATTATATTATGACAGACCAGCTAGATCTACTGTCTCTATTATATTATGACAGACCAGCTAGATCTACTGTCTCTATTATATTATGACAGACCAGCTAGATCTACTGTCTCTATTATATTATGACAGACCAGCTAGATCTACTGTCTCTATTATATTATGACAGACCAGCTAGATCTACTGTCTCTATTATATTATGACAGACCAGCTAGATCTACTGTCTCTATTATATTATGACAGACCAGCTAGATCTACTGTCTCTATTATATTATGACAGACCAGCTAGATCTACTGTCTCTATTATATTATGACAGACCAGCTAGATCTACTGTCTCTATTATATTATGACAGACCAGCTAGATCTACTGTCTCTATTATATTATGACAGACCAGCTAGATCTACTGTCTCAGCTAGATCTACTGAGCTATTATATTATGACAGACCAGCTAGATACTGTCTCTATTATATTATGACAGACCAGCTAGATCTACTGTCTCTATTATATTATGACAGACCAGCTAGATCTACTGTCTCTATTATATTATGACAGACCAGCTAGATCTACTGTCTCTATTATATTATGACAGACCAGCTAGATCTACTGTCTCTATTATATTATGACAGACCAGCTAGATCTACTGTCTCTATTATATTATGACAGACCAGCTAGATCTACTGTCTCTATTATATTATGACAGACCAGCTAGATCTACTGTCTCTATTATATTATGACAGACCAGCTAGATCTACTGTCTCTATTATATTATGACAGACCAGCTAGATCTACTGTCTCTATTATATTATGACAGACCAGCTAGATCTACTGTCTCTATTATATTATGACAGACCAGCTAGATCTACTGTCTCTATTATATTATGACAGACCAGCTAGATCTCTACTGTCTCTATTATATTATGACAGACCAGCTAGATCTACTGTCTCTATTATATTATGACAGACCAGCTAGATCTACTGTCTCTATCTACTGTCTCTATTATATTATGACAGACCAGCTAGATCTACTGTCTCTATTATATTATGACAGACCAGCTAGATCTACTGTCTCTATTATATTATGACAGACCAGCTAGATCTACTGTCTCTATTATATTATGACAGACCAGCTAGATCTACTGTCTCTATTATATTATGACAGACCAGCTAGATCTACTGTCTCTATTATATTATGACAGACCAGCTAGATCTACTGTCTCTATTATATTATGACAGACCAGCTAGATCTACTGTCTCTATTATATTATGACAGACCAGCTAGATCTACTGTCTCTATTATATTATGACAGACCAGCTAGATCTACTGTCTCTATTATATTATGACAGACCAGCTAGATCTACTGTCTCTATTATATTATGACAGACCAGCTAGATCTACTGTCTCTATTATATTATGACAGACCAGCTAGATCTACTGTCTCTATTATATTATGACAGACCAGCTAGATCTACTGTCTCTATTATATATTATGACAGACCAGCTAGATCTACTGTCTCTATTATATTATGACAGACCAGCTAGATCTACTGTCTCTATTATATTATGACAGACCAGCTAGATCTACTGTCTCTATTATATTATGACAGACCAGCTAGATCTACTGTCTCTATTATATTATGACAGACCAGCTAGATCTACTGTCTCTATTATATTATGACAGACCAGCTAGATCTACTGTCTCTATTATATTATGACAGACCAGCTAGATCTACTGTCTCTATTATATTATGACAGACCAGCTAGATCTACTGTCTCTATTATATTATGACAGACCAGCTAGATCTACTGTCTCTATTATATTATGACAGACCAGCTAGATCTACTGTCTCTATTATATTATGACAGACCAGCTAGATCTACTGTCTCTATTATATTATGACAGACCAGCTAGATCTACTGTCTCTATTATATTATGACAGACCAGCTAGATCTACTGTCTCTATTATATTATGACAGACCAGCTAGATCTACTGTCTCTATTATATTATGACAGACCAGCTAGATCTACTGTCTCTATTATATTTATGACAGACCAGCTAGATCTACTGTCTCTATTATATTATGACAGACCAGCTAGATCTACTGTCTCTATTATATTATGACAGACCAGCTAGATCTACTGTCTCTATTATATTATGACAGACCAGCTAGATCTACTGTCTCTATTATATTATGACAGACCAGCTAGATCTACTGTCTCTATTATATTATGACAGACCAGCTAGATCTACTGTCTCTATTATATTATGACAGACCAGCTAGATCTACTGTCTCTATTATATTATGACAGACCAGCTAGATCTACTGTCTCTATTATATTATGACAGACCAGCTAGATCTACTGTCTCTATTATATTATGACAGACCAGCTAGATCTACTGTCTCTATTATATTATGACAGACCAGCTAGATCTACTGTCTCTATTATATTATGACAGACCAGCTAGATCTACTGTCTCTATTATATTATATTATGACAGACCAGATCTACTGTCTCTATTATATTATGACAGACCAGCTAGATCTACTGTCTCTATTATATTATGACAGACCAGCTAGATCTACTGTCTCTATTATATTATGACAGACCAGCTAGATCTACTGTCTCTATTATATTATGACAGACCAGCTAGATCTACTGTCTCTATTATATTATGACAGACCAGCTAGATCTACTGTCTCTATTATATTATGACAGACCAGCTAGATCTACTGTCTCTATTATATTATGACAGACCAGCTAGATCTACTGTCTCTATTATATTATGACAGACCAGCTAGATCTACTGTCTCTATTATATTATGACAGACCAGCTAGATCTACTGTCTCTATTATATTATGACAGACCAGCTAGATCTACTGTCTCTATTATATTATGACAGACCAGCTAGATCTACTGTCTCTATTATATTATGACAGACCAGCTAGATCTACTGTCTCTATTATATTATGACAGACCAGCTAGATCTACTGTCTCTATTATATTATGACAGACCAGCTAGATCTACTGTCTCTATTATATTATGACAGACCAGCTAGATCTACTGTCTCTATTATATTATGACAGACCAGCTAGATCTACTGTCTCTATTATATTATGACAGACCAGCTAGATCTACTGTCTCTATTATATTATGACAGACCAGCTAGATCTACTGTCTCTATTATATTATGACAGACCAGCTAGATCTACTGTCTCTATTATATTATGACAGACCAGCTAGATCTACTGTCTCTATTATATTATGACAGACCAGCTAGATCTACTGTCTCTACTGTTATATTATGACAGACCAGCTAGATCTACTGTCTCTATTATATTATGACAGACCAGCTAGATCTACTGTCTCTATTATATTATGACAGACCAGCTAGATCTACTGTCTCTATTATATTATGACAGACCAGCTAGATCTACTGTCTCTATTATATTATGACAGACCAGCTAGATCTACTGTCTCTATTATATTATGACAGACCAGCTAGATCTACTGTCTCTATTATATTATGACAGACCAGCTAGATCTACTGTCTCTATTATATTATGACAGACCAGCTAGATCTACTGTCTCTATTATATTATGACAGACCAGCTAGATCTACTGTCTCTATTATATTATGACAGACCAGCTAGATCTACTGTCTCTATTATATTATGACAGACCAGCTAGATCTACTGTCTCTATTATATTATGACAGACCAGCTAGATCTACTGTCTCTATTATATTATGACAGACCAGCTAGATCTACTGTCTCTATTATATTATGACAGACCAGCTATATCTACTGTCTCTATTATATTATGACAGACCAGCTAGATCTACTGTCTTATATTATATTATGACAGACCAGCTAGATCTACTGTCGCTATTATATTATGACAGACCAGCTAGATCCACTGTCTCTATTATATTATGACAGACCAGCTAGATCTACTGTCTCTATTATATTATGACAGACCAGCTAGATCTACTGTCTCTATTATATTATGACAGACCAGCTAGATCTACTGTCTCTATTATATTATGACAGACCAGCTAGATCTACTGTCTCTATTATATTATGACAGACCAGCTAGATCTACTGTCTCTATTATATTATGACAGACCAGCTAGATCTACTGTCTCTATTATATTATGACAGACCAGCTAGATCTACTGTCTCTATTATATTATGACAGACCAGCTAGATCTACTGTCTCTATTATATTATGACAGACCAGCTAGATCTACTGTCTCTATTATATTATGACAGACCAGCTAGATCTACTGTCTCTATTATATTATGACAGACCAGCTAGATCTACTGTCTCTATTATATTATGACAGACCAGCTAGATCTACTGTCTCTATTATATTATGACAGACCAGCTAGATCTACTGTCTCTATTATATTATGACAGACCAGCTAGATCTACTGTCTCTATTATATTATGACAGACCAGCTAGATCTACTGTCTCTATTATATTATGACAGACCAGCTAGATCTACTGTCTCTATTATATTATGACAGACCAGCTAGATCTACTGTCTCTATTATATTATGACAGACCAGCTAGATCTACTGTCTCTATTATATTATGACAGACCAGCTAGATCTACTGTCTCTATTATATTATGACAGACCAGCTAGATCTACTGTCTCTATTATATTATGACAGACCAGCTAGATCTACTGTCTCTATTATATTATGACAGACCAGCTAGATCTACTGTCTCTATTATATTATGACAGACCAGCTAGATCTACTGTCTCTATTATATTATGACAGACCAGCTAGATCTACTGTCTCTATTATATTATGACAGACCAGCTAGATCTACTGTCTCTATTATATTATGACAGACCAGCTAGATCTACTGTCTCTATTATATTATGACAGACCAGCTAGATCTACTGTCTCTATTATATTATGACAGACCAGCTAGATCTACTGTCTCTATTATATTATGACAGACCAGCTAGATCTACTGTCTCTATTATATTATGACAGACAGCTAGATCTACTGTCTCTATTATATTATGACAGACCAGCTAGACCAGCTATATCTACTGTCTCTATTATATTATGACAGACCAGCTAGATCTACTGTCTCTATTATATTATGACAGACCAGCTAGATCTACTGTCTCTATTATATTATGACAGACCAGCTAGATCTACTGTCTCTATTATATTATGACAGACCAGCTAGATCTACTGTCTCTATTATATTATGACAGACCAGCTAGATCTACTGTCTCTATTATATTATGACAGACCAGCTAGATCTACTGTCTCTATTATATTATGACAGACCAGCTAGATCTACTGTCTCTATTATATTATGACAGACCAGCTAGATCTACTGTCTCTATTATATTATGACAGACCAGCTAGATCTACTGTCTCTATTATATTATGACAGACCAGCTAGATCTACTGTCTCTATTATATTATGACAGACCAGCTAGATCTACTGTCTCTATTATATTATGACAGACCAGCTAGATCTACTGTCTTATTATATTGACAGACCAGCTAGATCTACTGTCTCTATTATATTATGACAGACCAGCTAGATCTACTGTCTCTATTATATTATGACAGACCAGCTAGATCTACTGTCTCTATTATATTATGACAGACCAGCTAGATCTACTGTCTCTATTATATTATGACAGACCAGCTAGATCTACTGTCTCTATTATATTATGACAGACCAGCTAGATCTACTGTCTCTATTATATTATGACAGACCAGCTAGATCTACTGTCTCTATTATATTATGACAGACCAGCTAGATCTACTGTCTCTATTATATTATGACAGACCAGCTAGATCTACTGTCTCTATTATATTATGACAGACCAGCTAGATCTACTGTCTCTATTATATTATGACAGACCAGCTAGATCTACTGTCTCTATTATATTATGACAGACCAGCTAGATCTACTGTCTCTATTATATTATGACAGACCAGCTAGATCTACTGTCTCTATTATATTATGACAGACCAGCTAGATCTACTGTCTCTATTATATTATGACAGACCAGCTAGATCTACTGTCTCTATTATATTATGACAGACCAGCTATTATCTGACTGTCTCTATTATATTATGACAGACCAGCTAGATCTACTGTCTCTATTATATTATGACAGACCAGCTAGATCTACTGTCTCTATTATATTATGACAGACCAGCTAGATCTACTGTCTCTATTATATTATGACAGACCAGCTAGATCTACTGTCTCTATTATATTATGACAGACCAGCTAGATCTACTGTCTCTATTATATTATGACAGACCAGCTAGATCTACTGTCTCTATTATATTATGACAGACCAGCTAGATCTACTGTCTCTATTATATTATGACAGACCAGCTAGATCTACTGTCTCTATTATATTATGACAGACCAGCTAGATCTACTGTCTCTATTATATTATGACAGACCAGCTAGATCTACTGTCTCTATTATATTATGACAGACCAGCTAGATCTACTGTCTCTATTATATTATGACAGACCAGCTAGATCTACTGTCTCTATTATATTATGACAGACCAGCTAGATCTACTGTCTCTATTATATTATGACAGACCAGCTAGATCTACTGTCTCTATTATATTATGACAGACCAGCTAGATCTACTGTCTCTATTATATTATGACAGACCAGCTAGATCTACTGTCTCTATTATATTATGACAGACCAGCTAGATCTACTGTCTCTATTATATTATGACAGACCAGCTAGATCTACTGTCTCTATTATATTATGACAGACCAGCTAGATCTACTGTCTCTATTATATTATGACAGACCAGCTAGATCTACTGTCTCTATTATATTATGACAGACCAGCTAGATCTACTGTCTCTATTGTCTCTATTATATTATGACAGACCAGCTAGATCTACTGTCTCTATTATATTATGACAGACCAGCTAGATCTACTGTCTCTATTATATTATGACAGACCAGCTAGATCTACTGTCTCTATTATATTATGACAGACCAGCTAGATCTACTGTCTCTATTATATTATGACAGACCAGCTAGATCTACTGTCTCTATTATATTATGACAGACCAGCTAGATCTACTGTCTCTATTATATTATGACAGACCAGCTAGATCTACTGTCTCTATTATATTATGACAGACCAGCTAGATCTACTGTCTCTATTATATTATGACAGACCAGCTAGATCTACTGTCTCTATTATATTATGACAGACCAGCTAGATCTACTGTCTCTATTATATTATGACAGACCAGCTAGATCTACTGTCTCTATTATATTATGACAGACCAGCTAGATCTACTGTCTCTATTATATTATGACAGACCAGCTAGATCTACTGTCTCTATTATATTATGACAGACCAGCTAGATCTACTGTCTCTATTATATTATGACAGACCAGCTAGATCTACTGTCTCTATTATATTATGACAGACCAGCTAGATCTACTGTCTCTATTATATTATGACAGACCAGCTAGATCTACTGTCTCTATTATATTATGACAGACCAGCTAGATCTACTGTCTCTATTATATTATGACAGACCAGCTAGATCTACTGTCTCTATTATATTATGACAGACCAGCTAGATCTACTGTCTCTATTATATTATGACAGACCAGCTAGATCTACTGTCTCTATTATATTATGACAGACCAGCTAGATCTACTGTCTCTATTATATTATGACAGACCAGCTAGATCTACTGTCTCTATTATATTATGACAGACCAGCTAGATCTACTGTCTCTATTATATTATGACAGACCAGCTAGATCTACTGTCTCTATTATATTATGACAGACCAGCTAGATCTACTGTCTCTATTATATTATGACAGACCAGCTAGATCTACTGTCTCTATTATATTATGACAGACCAGCTAGATCTACTGTCTCTATTATATTATGACAGACCAGCTAGATCTACTGTCTCTATTATATTATGACAGACCAGCTAGATCTACTGTCTCTATTATATTATGACAGACCAGCTAGATCTACTGTCTCTATTATATTATGACAGACCAGCTAGATCTACTGTCTCTATTATATTATGACAGAGACCAGCTAGATCTACTGTCTCTATTATATTATGACAGACCAGCTAGATCTACTGTCTCTACTGTCTCTATTATATTATGACAGACCAGCTAGATCTACTGTCTCTATTATATTATGACAGACCAGCTAGATCTACTGTCTCTATTATATTATGACAGACCAGCTAGATCTACTGTCTCTATTATATTATGACAGACCAGCTAGATCTACTGTCTCTATTATATTATGACAGACCAGCTAGATCTACTGTCTCTATTATATTATGACAGACCAGCTAGATCTACTGTCTCTATTATATTATGACAGACCAGCTAGATCTACTGTCTCTATTATATTATGACAGACCAGCTAGATCTACTGTCTCTATTATATTATGACAGACCAGCTAGATCTACTGTCTCTATTATATTATGACAGACCAGCTAGATCTACTGTCTCTATTATATTATGACAGACCAGCTAGATCTACTGTCTCTATTATATTATGACAGACCAGCTAGATCTCTGTCTCTATTATATTATGACAGACCAGCTAGATCTACTGTCTCTATTATATTATGATGACAGACCAGCTAGATCTACTGTCTCTATTATATTATGACAGACCAGCTAGATCTACTGTCTCTATTATATTATGACAGACCAGCTAGATCTACTGTCTCTATTATATTATGACAGACCAGCTAGATCTACTGTCTCTATTATATTATGACAGACCAGCTAGATCTACTGTCTCTATTATATTATGACAGACCAGCTAGATCTACTGTCTCTATTATATTATGACAGACCAGCTAGATCTACTGTCTCTATTATATTATGACAGACCAGCTAGATCTACTGTCTCTATTATATTATGACAGACCAGCTAGATCTACTGTCTCTATTATATTATGACAGACCAGCTAGATCTACTGTCTCTTATATTATATTGACAGACCAGCTAGATCTACTGTCTCTATTATATTATGACAGACCAGCTAGATCTACTGTCTCTATTATATTATGACAGACCAGCTAGATCTACTGTCTCTATTATATTATGACAGACCAGCTAGATCTACTGTCTCTATTATATTATGACAGACCAGCTAGATCTACTGTCTCTATTATATTATGACAGACCAGCTAGATCTACTGTCTCTATTATATTATGACAGACCAGCTAGATCTACTGTCTCTATTATATTATGACAGACCAGCTAGATCTACTGTCTCTATTATATTATGACAGACCAGCTAGATCTACTGTCTCTATTATATTATGACAGACCAGCTAGATCTACTGTCTCTATTATATTATGACAGACCAGCTAGATCTACTGTCTCTATTATATTATGACAGACCAGCTAGATCTACTGTCTCTATTATATTATGACAGACCAGCTAGATCTACTGTCTCTATTATATTATGACAGACCAGCTAGATCTACTGTCTCTATTATATTATGACAGACCAGCTAGATCTACTGTCTCTATTATATTATGACAGACCAGCTAGATCTACTGTCTCTATTATATTATGACAGACCAGCTAGATCTACTGTCTCTATTATATTATGACAGACCAGCTAGATCTACTGTCTCTATTATATTATGACAGACCAGCTAGATCTACTGTCTCTATTATATTATGACAGACCAGCTAGATCTACTGTCTCTATTATATTATGACAGACCAGCTAGATCTACTGTCTCTATTATATTATGACAGACCAGCTAGATCTACTGTCTCTATTATATTATGACAGACCAGCTAGATCTACTGTCTCTATTATATTATGACAGACCAGCTAGATCTACTGTCTCTATTATATTATGACAGACCAGCTAGATCTACTGTCTCTATTATATTATGACAGACCAGCTAGATCTACTGTCTCTATTATATTATGACAGACCAGCTAGATCTACTGTCTCTATTATATTATGACAGACCAGCTAGATCTACTGTCTCTATTATATTATGACAGACCAGCTAGATCTACTGTCTCTATTATATTATGACAGACCAGCTAGATCTACTGTCTCTATTATATTATGACAGACCAGCTAGATCTACTGTCTCTATTATATTATGACAGACCAGCTAGATCTACTGTCTCTATTATATTATGACAGACCAGCTAGATCTACTGTCTCTATTATATTATGACAGACCAGCTAGATCTACTGTCTCTATTATATTATGACAGACCAGCTAGATCTACTGTCTCTATTATATTATGACAGACCAGCTAGATCTACTGTCTCTATTATATTATGACAGACCAGCTAGATCTACTGTCTCTATTATATTATGACAGACCAGCTAGATCTACTGTCTCTATTATATTATGACAGACCAGCTAGATCTACTGTCTCTATTATATTATGACAGACCAGCTAGATCTACTGTCTCTATTATATTATGACAGACCAGCTAGATCTACTGTCTCTATTATATTATGACAGACCAGCTAGATCTACTGTCTCTATTATATTATGACAGACCAGCTAGATCTACTGTCTCTATTATTATATTATGACAGACCAGCTAGATCTACTGTCTCTATTATATTATGACAGACCAGCTAGATCTACTGTCTCTATTATATTATGACAGACCAGCTAGATCTACTGTCTCTATTATATTATGACAGACCAGCTAGATCTACTGTCTCTATTATATTATGACAGACCAGCTAGATCTACTGTCTCTATTATATTATGACAGACCAGCTAGATCTACTGTCTCTATTATATTATGACAGACCAGCTAGATCTACTGTCTCTATTATATTATGACAGACCAGCTAGATCTACTGTCTCTATTATATTATGACAGACCAGCTAGATCTACTGTCTCTATTATATTATGACAGACCAGCTAGATCTACTGTCTCTATTATATTATGACAGACCAGCTAGATCTACTGTCTCTATTATATTATGACAGACCAGCTAGATCTACTGTCTCTATTATATTATGACAGACCAGCTAGATCTACTGTCTCTATTATATTATGACAGACCAGCTAGATCTACTGTCTCTATTATATTATGACAGACCAGCTAGATCTACTGTCTCTATTATATTATGACAGACCAGCTAGATCTACTGTCTCTATTATATTATGACAGACCAGCTAGATCTACTGTCTCTATTATATTATGACAGACCAGCTAGATCTACTGTCTCTATTATATTATGACAGACCAGCTAGATCTACTGTCTCTATTATATTATGACAGACCAGCTAGATCTACTGTCTCTATTATATTATGACAGACCAGCTAGATCTACTGTCTCTATTATATTATGACAGACCAGCTAGATCTACTGTCTCTATTATATTATGACAGACCAGCTAGATCTACTGTCTCTATTATATTATGACAGACCAGCTAGATCTACTGTCTCTATTATATTATGACAGACCAGCTAGATCTACTGTCTCTATTATATTATGACAGACCAGCTAGATCTACTGTCTCTATTATATTATGACAGACCAGCTAGATCTACTGTCTCTATTATATTATGACAGACCAGCTAGATCTACTGTCTCTATTATATTATGACAGACCAGCTAGATCTACTGTCTCTATTATATTATGACAGACCAGCTAGATCTACTGTCTCTATTATATTATGACAGACCAGCTAGATCTACTGTCTCTATTATATTATGACAGACCAGCTAGATCTACTGTCTCTATTATATTATGACAGACCAGCTAGATCTACTGTCTCTATTATATTATGACAGACCAGCTAGATCTACTGTCTCTATTATATTATGACAGACCAGCTAGATCTACTGTCTCTATTATATTATGACAGACCAGCTAGATCTACTGTCTCTATTATATTATGACAGACCAGCTAGATCTACTGTCTCTATTATATTATGACAGACCAGCTAGATCTACTGTCTCTATTATATTATGACAGACCAGCTAGATCTACTGTCTCTATTATATTATGACAGACCAGCTAGATCTACTGTCTCTATTATATTATGACAGACCAGCTAGATCTACTGTCTCTATTATATTATGACAGACCAGCTAGATCTACTGTCTCTATTATATTATGACAGACCAGCTAGATCTACTGTCTCTATTATATTATGACAGACCAGCTAGATCTACTGTCTCTATTATATTATGACAGACCAGCTAGATCTACTGTCTCTATTATATTATGACAGACCAGCTAGATCTACTGTCTCTATTATATTATGACAGACCAGCTAGATCTACTGTCTCTATTATATTATGACAGACCAGCTAGATCTACTGTCTCTATTATATTATGACAGACCAGCTAGATCTACTGTCTCTATTATATTATGACAGACCAGCTAGATCTACTGTCTCTATTATATTATGACAGACCAGCTAGATCTACTGTCTCTATTATATTATGACAGACCAGCTAGATCTACTGTCTCTATTATATTATGACAGACCAGCTAGATCTACTGTCTCTATTATATTATGACAGACCAGCTAGATCTACTGTCTCTATTATATTATGACAGACCAGCTAGATCTACTGTCTCTATTATATTATGACAGACCAGCTAGATCTACTGTCTCTATTATATTATGACAGACCAGCTAGATCTACTGTCTCTATTATATTATGACAGACCAGCTAGATCTACTGTCTCTATTATATTATGACAGACCAGCTAGATCTACTGTCTCTATTATATTATGACAGACCAGCTAGATCTACTGTCTCTATTATATTATGACAGACCAGCTAGATCTACTGTCTCTATTATATTATGACAGACCAGCTAGATCTACTGTCTCTATTATATTATGACAGACCAGCTAGATCTACTGTCTCTATTATATTATGACAGACCAGCTAGATCTACTGTCTCTATTATATTATGACAGACCAGCTAGATCTACTGTCTCTATTATATTATGACAGACCAGCTAGATCTACTGTCTCTATTATATTATGACAGACCAGCTAGATCTACTGTCTCTATTATATTATGACAGACCAGCTAGATCTACTGTCTCTATTATATTATGACAGACCAGCTAGATCTACTGTCTCTATTATATTATGACAGACCAGCTAGATCTACTGTCTCTATTATATTATGACAGACCAGCTAGATCTACTGTCTCTATTATATTATGACAGACCAGCTAGATCTACTGTCTCTATTATATTATGACAGACCAGCTAGATCTACTGTCTCTATTATATTATGACAGACCAGCTAGATCTACTGTCTCTATTATATTATGACAGACCAGCTAGATCTACTGTCTCTATTATATTATGACAGACCAGCTAGATCTACTGTCTCTATTATATTATGACAGACCAGCTAGATCTACTGTCTCTATTATATTATGACAGACCAGCTAGATCTACTGTCTCTATTATATTATGACAGACCAGCTAGATCTACTGTCTCTATTATATTATGACAGACCAGCTAGATCTACTGTCTCTATTATATTATGACAGACCAGCTAGATCTACTGTCTCTATTATATTATGACAGACCAGCTAGATCTACTGTCTCTATTATATTATGACAGACCAGCTAGATCTACTGTCTCTATTATATTATGACAGACCAGCTAGATCTACTGTCTCTATTATATTATGACAGACCAGCTAGATCTACTGTCTCTATTATATTATGACAGACCAGCTAGATCTACTGTCTCTATTATATTATGACAGACCAGCTAGATCTACTGTCTCTATTATATTATGACAGACCAGCTAGATCTACTGTCTCTATTATATTATGACAGACCAGCTAGATCTACTGTCTCTATTATATTATGACAGACCAGCTAGATCTACTGTCTCTATTATATTATGACAGACCAGCTAGATCTACTGTCTCTATTATATTATGACAGACCAGCTAGATCTACTGTCTCTATTATATTATGACAGACCAGCTAGATCTACTGTCTCTATTATATTATGACAGACCAGCTAGATCTACTGTCTCTATTATATTATGACAGACCAGCTAGATCTACTGTCTCTATTATATTATGACAGACCAGCTAGATCTACTGTCTCTATTATATTATGACAGACCAGCTAGATCTACTGTCTCTATTATATTATGACAGACCAGCTAGATCTACTGTCTCTATTATATTATGACAGACCAGCTAGATCTACTGTCTCTATTATATTATGACAGACCAGCTAGATCTACTGTCTCTATTATATTATGACAGACCAGCTAGATCTACTGTCTCTATTATATTATGACAGACCAGCTAGATCTACTGTCTCTATTATATTATGACAGACCAGCTAGATCTACTGTCTCTATTATATTATGACAGACCAGCTAGATCTACTGTCTCTATTATATTATGACAGACCAGCTAGATCTACTGTCTCTATTATATTATGACAGACCAGCTAGATCTACTGTCTCTATTATATTATGACAGACCAGCTAGATCTACTGTCTCTATTATATTATGACAGACCAGCTAGATCTACTGTCTCTATTATATTATGACAGACCAGCTAGATCTACTGTCTCTATTATATTATGACAGACCAGCTAGATCTACTGTCTCTATTATATTATGACAGACCAGCTAGATCTACTGTCTCTATTATATTATGACAGACCAGCTAGATCTACTGTCTCTATTATATTATGACAGACCAGCTAGATCTACTGTCTCTATTATATTATGACAGACCAGCTAGATCTACTGTCTCTATTATATTATGACAGACCAGCTAGATCTACTGTCTCTATTATATTATGACAGACCAGCTAGATCTACTGTCTCTATTATATTATGACAGACCAGCTAGATCTACTGTCTCTATTATATTATGACAGACCAGCTAGATCTACTGTCTCTATTATATTATGACAGACCAGCTAGATCTACTGTCTCTATTATATTATGACAGACCAGCTAGATCTACTGTCTCTATTATATTATGACAGACCAGCTAGATCTACTGTCTCTATTATATTATGACAGACCAGCTAGATCTACTGTCTCTATTATATTATGACAGACCAGCTAGATCTACTGTCTCTATTATATTATGACAGACCAGCTAGATCTACTGTCTCTATTATATTATGACAGACCAGCTAGATCTACTGTCTCTATTATATTATGACAGACCAGCTAGATCTACTGTCTCTATTATATTATGACAGACCAGCTAGATCTACTGTCTCTATTATATTATGACAGACCAGCTAGATCTACTGTCTCTATTATATTATGACAGACCAGCTAGATCTACTGTCTCTATTATATTATGACAGACCAGCTAGATCTACTGTCTCTATTATATTATGACAGACCAGCTAGATCTACTGTCTCTATTATATTATGACAGACCAGCTAGATCTACTGTCTCTATTATATTATGACAGACCAGCTAGATCTACTGTCTCTATTATATTATGACAGACCAGCTAGATCTACTGTCTCTATTATATTATGACAGACCAGCTAGATCTACTGTCTCTATTATATTATGACAGACCAGCTAGATCTACTGTCTCTATTATATTATGACAGACCAGCTAGATCTACTGTCTCTATTATATTATGACAGACCAGCTAGATCTACTGTCTCTATTATATTATGACAGACCAGCTAGATCTACTGTCTCTATTATATTATGACAGACCAGCTAGATCTACTGTCTCTATTATATTATGACAGACCAGCTAGATCTACTGTCTCTATTATATTATGACAGACCAGCTAGATCTACTGTCTCTATTATATTATGACAGACCAGCTAGATCTACTGTCTCTATTATATTATGACAGACCAGCTAGATCTACTGTCTCTATTATATTATGACAGACCAGCTAGATCTACTGTCTCTATTATATTATGACAGACCAGCTAGATCTACTGTCTCTATTATATTATGACAGACCAGCTAGATCTACTGTCTCTATTATATTATGACAGACCAGCTAGATCTACTGTCTCTATTATATTATGACAGACCAGCTAGATCTACTGTCTCTATTATATTATGACAGACCAGCTAGATCTACTGTCTCTATTATATTATGACAGACCAGCTAGATCTACTGTCTCTATTATATTATGACAGACCAGCTAGATCTACTGTCTCTATTATATTATGACAGACCAGCTAGATCTACTGTCTCTATTATATTATGACAGACCAGCTAGATCTACTGTCTCTATTATATTATGACAGACCAGCTAGATCTACTGTCTCTATTATATTATGACAGACCAGCTAGATCTACTGTCTCTATTATATTATGACAGACCAGCTAGATCTACTGTCTCTATTATATTATGACAGACCAGCTAGATCTACTGTCTCTATTATATTATGACAGACCAGCTAGATCTACTGTCTCTATTATATTATGACAGACCAGCTAGATCTACTGTCTCTATTATATTATGACAGACCAGCTAGATCTACTGTCTCTATTATATTATGACAGACCAGCTAGATCTACTGTCTCTATTATATTATGACAGACCAGCTAGATCTACTGTCTCTATTATATTATGACAGACCAGCTAGATCTACTGTCTCTATTATATTATGACAGACCAGCTAGATCTACTGTCTCTATTATATTATGACAGACCAGCTAGATCTACTGTCTCTATTATATTATGACAGACCAGCTAGATCTACTGTCTCTATTATATTATGACAGACCAGCTAGATCTACTGTCTCTATTATATTATGACAGACCAGCTAGATCTACTGTCTCTATTATATTATGACAGACCAGCTAGATCTACTGTCTCTATTATATTATGACAGACCAGCTAGATCTACTGTCTCTATTATATTATGACAGACCAGCTAGATCTACTGTCTCTATTATATTATGACAGACCAGCTAGATCTACTGTCTCTATTATATTATGACAGACCAGCTAGATCTACTGTCTCTATTATATTATGACAGACCAGCTAGATCTACTGTCTCTATTATATTATGACAGACCAGCTAGATCTACTGTCTCTATTATATTATGACAGACCAGCTAGATCTACTGTCTCTATTATATTATGACAGACCAGCTAGATCTACTGTCTCTATTATATTATGACAGACCAGCTAGATCTACTGTCTCTATTATATTATGACAGACCAGCTAGATCTACTGTCTCTATTATATTATGACAGACCAGCTAGATCTACTGTCTCTATTATATTATGACAGACCAGCTAGATCTACTGTCTCTATTATATTATGACAGACCAGCTAGATCTACTGTCTCTATTATATTATGACAGACCAGCTAGATCTACTGTCTCTATTATATTATGACAGACCAGCTAGATCTACTGTCTCTATTATATTATGACAGACCAGCTAGATCTACTGTCTCTATTATATTATGACAGACCAGCTAGATCTACTGTCTCTATTATATTATGACAGACCAGCTAGATCTACTGTCTCTATTATATTATGACAGACCAGCTAGATCTACTGTCTCTATTATATTATGACAGACCAGCTAGATCTACTGTCTCTGTCTCTATTATATTATGACAGACCAGCTAGATCTACTGTCTCTATTATATTATGACAGACCAGCTAGATCTACTGTCTCTATTATATTATGACAGACCAGCTAGATCTACTGTCTCTATTATATTATGACAGACCAGCTAGATCTACTGTCTCTATTATATTATGACAGACCAGCTAGATCTACTGTCTCTATTATATTATGACAGACCAGCTAGATCTACTGTCTCTATTATATTATGACAGACCAGGTAGATATACTGTCTCTATTATGTTATGACAGACCAGCTAGATCTACTGTCTCTATTATATTATGACAGACCATCTAGATCTACTGTCTCTATTATATTTTGACAGACCAGCTAGATCTACTGTCTCTATTATATTTTGACAGACCAGTTAGATCTACTGTCTCTATTATATTATGACAGACCTTCTAGATATACTGTCTCTATTATATTTTGACAGACCAGCTAGATCTACTGTCTCTATTGTACTATGACAGACAAGCTAGATCCACTGTCTCTATTATATTATGACAGACCAGCTAGATCTACTGTCTCTGTCTCTATTATATTATGACAGACCAGCTAGATCTACTGTCTCTATTGTACTATGACAGACAAGCTAGATCTACTGTCTCTATTATATTATGACAGACCAGCTAGATCTACTGTCTCTATGTCTCTATTATATTATGACAGACCAGCTAGATCTACTGTCTCTATTATATTATGACAGACCAGCTAGATCTACTGTCTCTATTATATTATGACAGACCAGCTAGATCTACTGTCTCTATTATATTATGACAGACCAGCTAGATCTACTGTCTCTATTATATTATGACAGACCAGCTAGATCTACTGTCTCTATTATATTATGACAGACCAGCTAGATCTACTGTCTCTATTATATTATGACAGACCAGCTAGATCTACTGTCTCTATTATATTATGACAGACCAGCTAGATCTACTGTCTCTATTATATTATGACAGACCAGCTAGATCTACTGTCTCTATTATATTATGACAGACCAGCTAGATCTACTGTCTCTATTATATTATGACAGACCAGCTAGATCTACTGTCTCTATTATATTATGACAGACCAGCTAGATCTACTGTCTCTATTATATTATGACAGACCAGCTAGATCTACTGTCTCTATTATATTATGACAGACCAGCTAGATCTACTGTCTCTATTATATTATGACAGACCAGCTAGATCTACTGTCTCTATTATATTATGACAGACCAGCTAGATCTACTGTCTCTATTATATTATGACAGACCAGCTAGATCTACTGTCTCTATTATATTATGACAGACCAGCTAGATCTACTGTCTCTATTATATTATGACAGACCAGCTAGATCTACTGTCTCTATTATATTATGACAGACCAGCTAGATCTACTGTCTCTATTATATTATGACAGACCAGCTAGATCTACTGTCTCTATATTATGACAGACCAGCTAGATCTACTGTCTCTATTATATTATGACAGACCAGCTAGATCTACTGTCTCTATTATATTATGACAGACCAGCTAGATCTACTGTCTCTATTATATTATGACAGACCAGCTAGATCTACTGTCTCTATTATATTATGACAGACCAGCTAGATCTACTGTCTCTATTATATTATGACAGACCAGCTAGATCTACTGTCTCTATTATATTATGACAGACCAGCTAGATCTACTGTCTCTATTATATTATGACAGACCAGCTAGATCTACTGTCTCTATTATATTATGACAGACCAGCTAGATCTACTGTCTCTATTATATTATGACAGACCAGCTAGATCTACTGTCTCTATTATATTATGACAGACCAGCTAGATCTACTGTCTCTATTATATTATGACAGACCAGCTAGATCTACTGTCTCTATTATATTATGACAGACCAGCTAGATCTACTGTCTCTATTATATTATGACAGACCAGCTAGATCTACTGTCTCTATTATATTATGACAGACCAGCTAGATCTACTGTCTCTATTATATTATGACAGACCAGCTAGATCTACTGTCTCTATTATATTATGACAGACCAGCTAGATCTACTGTCTCTATTATATTATGACAGACCAGCTAGATCTACTGTCTCTATTATATTATGACAGACCAGCTAGATCTACTGTCTCTATTATATTATGACAGACCAGCTAGATCTACTGTCTCTATTATATTATGACAGACCAGCTAGATCTACTGTCTCTATTATATTATGACAGACCAGCTAGATCTACTGTCTCTATTATATTATGACAGACCAGCTAGATCTACTGTCTCTATTATATTATGACAGACCAGCTAGATCTACTGTCTCTATTATATTATGACAGACCAGCTAGATCTACTGTCTCTATTATATTATGACAGACCAGCTAGATCTACTGTCTCTATTATATTATGACAGACCAGCTAGATCTACTGTCTCTATTATATTATGACAGACCAGCTAGATCTACTGTCTCTATTATATTATGACAGACCAGCTAGATCTACTGTCTCTATTATATTATGACAGACCAGCTAGATCTACTGTCTCTATTATATTATGACAGACCAGCTAGATCTACTGTCTCTATTATATTATGACAGACCAGCTAGATCTACTGTCTCTATTATATTATGACAGACCAGCTAGATCTACTGTCTCTATTATATTATGACAGACCAGCTAGATCTACTGTCTCTATTATATTATGACAGACCAGCTAGATCTACTGTCTCTATTATATTATGACAGACCAGCTAGATCTACTGTCTCTATTATATTATGACAGACCAGCTAGATCTACTGTCTCTATTATATTATGACAGACCAGCTAGATCTACTGTCTCTATTATATTATGACAGACCAGCTAGATCTACTGTCTCTATTATATTATGACAGACCAGCTAGATCTACTGTCTCTATTATATTATGACAGACCAGCTAGATCTACTGTCTCTATTATATTATGACAGACCAGCTAGATCTACTGTCTCTATTATATTATGACAGACCAGCTAGATCTACTGTCTCTATTATATTATGACAGACCAGCTAGATCTACTGTCTCTATTATATTATGACAGACCAGCTAGATCTACTGTCTCTATTATATTATGACAGACCAGCTAGATCTACTGTCTCTATTATATTATGACAGACCAGCTAGATCTACTGTCTCTATTATATTATGACAGACCAGCTAGATCTACTGTCTCTATTATATTATGACAGACCAGCTAGATCTACTGTCTCTATTATATTATGACAGACCAGCTAGATCTACTGTCTCTATTATATTATGACAGACCAGCTAGATCTACTGTCTCTATTATATTATGACAGACCAGCTAGATCTACTGTCTCTATTATATTATGACAGACCAGCTAGATCTACTGTCTCTATTATATTATGACAGACCAGCTAGATCTACTGTCTCTATTATATTATGACAGACCAGCTAGATCTACTGTCTCTATTATATTATGACAGACCAGCTAGATCTACTGTCTCTATTATATTATGACAGACCAGCTAGATCTACTGTCTCTATTATATTATGACAGACCAGCTAGATCTACTGTCTCTATTATATTATGACAGACCAGCTAGATCTACTGTCTCTATTATATTATGACAGACCAGCTAGATCTACTACTGTCTCTATTATATTATGACAGACCAGCTAGATCTACTGTCTCTATTATATTATGACAGACCAGCTAGATCTACTGTCTCTATTATATTATGACAGACCAGCTAGATCTACTGTCTCTATTATATTATGACAGACCAGCTAGATCTACTGTCTCTATTATATTATGACAGACCAGCTAGATCTACTGTCTCTATTATATTATGACAGACCAGCTAGATCTACTGTCTCTATTATATTATGACAGACCAGCTAGATCTACTGTCTCTATTATATTATGACAGACCAGCTAGATCTACTGTCTCTATTATATTATGACAGACCAGCTAGATAGATACTGTCTCTATTATATTATGACAGACCAGCTAGATCTACTGTCTCTATTATATTATGACAGACCAGCTAGATCTACTGTCTCTATTATATTATGACAGACCAGCTAGATCTACTGTCTCTATTATATTATGACAGACCAGCTAGATCTACTGTCTCTATTATATTATGACAGACCAGCTAGATCTACTGTCTCTATTATATTATGACAGACCAGCTAGATCTACTGTCTCTATTATATTATGACAGACCAGCTAGATCTACTGTCTCTATTATATTATGACAGACCAGCTAGATCTACTGTCTCTATTATATTATGACAGACCAGCTAGATCTACTGTCTCTATTATATTATGACAGACCAGCTAGATCTACTGTCTCTATTATATTATGACAGACCAGCTAGATCTACTGTCTCTATTATATTATGACAGACCAGCTAGATCTACTGTCTCTATTATATTATGACAGACCAGCTAGATCTACTGTCTCTATTATATTATGACAGACCAGCTAGATCTACTGTCTCTATTATATTATGACAGACCAGCTAGATCTACTGTCTCTATTATATTATGACAGACCAGCTAGATCTACTGTCTCTATTATATTATGACAGACCAGCTAGATCTACTGTCTCTATTATATTATGACAGACCAGCTAGATCTACTGTCTCTATTATATTATGACAGACCAGCTAGATCTACTGTCTCTATTATATTATGACAGACCAGCTAGATCTACTGTCTCTATTATATTATGACAGACCAGCTAGATCTACTGTCTCTATTATATTATGACAGACCAGCTAGATCTACTGTCTCTATTATATTATGACAGACCAGCTAGATCTACTGTCTCTATTATATTATGACAGACCAGCTAGATCTACTGTCTCTATTATATTATGACAGACCAGCTAGATCTACTGTCTCTATTATATTATGACAGACCAGCTAGATCTACTGTCTCTATTATATTATGACAGACCAGCTAGATCTACTGTCTCTACTGTCTCTATTATATTATGACAGACCAGCTAGATCTACTGTCTCTATTATATTATGACAGACCAGCTAGATCTACTGTCTCTATTATATTATGACAGACCAGCTAGATCTACTGTCTCTATTATATTATGACAGACCAGCTAGATCTACTGTCTCTATTATATTATGACAGACCAGCTAGATCTACTGTCTCTATTATATTATGACAGACCAGCTAGATCTACTGTCTCTATTATATTATGACAGACCAGCTAGATCTACTGTCTCTATTATATTATGACAGACCAGCTAGATCTACTGTCTCTATTATATTATGACAGACCAGCTAGATCTACTGTCTCTATTATATTATGACAGACCAGCTAGATCTACTGTCTCTATTATATTATGACAGACCAGCTAGATCTACTGTCTCTATTATATTATGACAGACCAGCTAGATCTACTGTCTCTATTATATTATGACAGACCAGCTAGATCTACTGTCTCTATTATATTATGACAGACCAGCTAGATCGACTTTCTCTATTATATTTTGACAGACCAGCTAGATCTACTGTCTCTATTATATTTTGACAGACCAGCTAGATCTACTGTCTCTATTATATTATGACAGACCAGCTAGATCTACTGTCTCTATTATATTATGACAGACCAGCTAGATCTACTGTCTCTATTATATTATGACAGACCAGCTAGATCTACTGTCTCTATTATAATATGACAGACCAGCTAGATCTACTTTCTCTATTATATTATGACAGACCAGCTAGATCTACTGTCTCTACGTCTCTATTATATTATGACAGACCAGCTAGATCTACTGTCGCTATTATATTATGACAGACCGCTAGATCCACTGTCTCTATTATATTATGACAGACCAGGTAGATATACTGTTTCTATTATATTATGACAGACCAGCTAGATCTACTGTCTCTATTATATTATGACAGACCAGCTAGATCTACTGTCTCTATTATATTATGACAGACCAGCTAGATCTACTGTCTCTATTATATTATGACAGACCAGCTAGATCTACTGTCTCTATTATATTATGACAGACCAGCTAGATCTACTGTCTCTATTATATTATGACAGACCAGCTAGATCTACTGTCTCTATTATATTATGACAGACCAGCTAGATCTACTGTCTCTATTATATTATGACAGACCAGCTAGATCTACTGTCTCTATTATATTATGACAGACCAGCTAGATCTACTGTCTCTATTATGTTATGACAGACCAGCTAGATCTACTGTCTCTCTTATATTATGACAGACCAGCTAGATCTACTGTCTCTATTATATTATGACAGACCAGCTAGATCTACTGTCTCTCTTATATTATGACAGACCAGCTAGATCTACTGTCTCTATTATATTATGACAGACCAGCTAGATCTACTGTCTCTTTTATATTATTACAGACCAGCTAGATCTACTGTCTCCATTATATTATGACAGACCAGCTAGATCTACTGTCTCTATTATATATTATGACAGATCAGCTAGATCTAATGTCTCTATTATATTATGACAGACCAGCTAGATCAAATGTCTCTATTATATTATGACAGACCAGCTAGATCTACTGTCTCTATTATAATATGACACACCAGCTAGATCTACTGTCTCTATGTCTCTACTATATTATGGCAGACCAGCTAGATCTACTGTCTCTATTATATTATGACAGACCAGCTAGATCTACTGTCTCTATTATATTATGACAGACCAGCTAGATCTACTGTCTCTATTATATTATGACAGACCAGCTAGATCTACTGTCTCTATTATATTATGACAGACCAGCTAGATCTACTGTCTCTATTATATTATGACAGACCAGCTAGATCTACTGTCTCTATTATATTATGACAGACCAGCTAGATCTACTGTCTCTATTATATTATGACAGACCAGCTAGATCTACTGTCTCTATTATATTATGACAGACCAGCTAGATCTACTGTCTCTATTATATTACAGACAGACCAGCTAGATCTACTGTCTCTATTATATTATGACAGACCAGCTAGATCTACTGTCTCTATTATATTATGACAGACCAGCTAGATCTACTGTCTCTATTATATTATGACAGACCAGCTAGATCTACTGTCTCTATTATATTATGACAGACCAGCTAGATCTACTGTCTCTATTATATTATGACAGACCAGCTAGATCTACTGTCTCTATTATATTATGACAGACCAGCTAGATCTACTGTCTCTATTATATTATGACAGACCAGCTAGATCTACTGTCTCTATTATATTATGACAGACCAGCTAGATCTACTGTCTCTATTATATTATGACAGACCAGCTAGATCTACTGTCTCTATTATATTATGACAGACCAGCTAGATCTACTGTCTCTATTATATTATGACAGACCAGCTAGATCTACTGTCTCTATTATATTATGACAGACCAGCTAGATCTACTGTCTCTATTATATTATGACAGACCAGCTAGATCTACTGTCTCTATTATATTATGACAGACCAGCTAGATCTACTGTCTCTATTATTATGACAGACCAGCTAGATCTACTGTCTCTATTATATTATGACAGACCAGCTAGATCTAGACTGTCTCTATTATATTATGACAGACCAGCTAGATCTACTGTCTCTATTATATTATGACAGACCAGCTAGATCTACTGTCTCTATTATATTATGACAGACCAGCTAGATCTACTGTCTCTATTATATTATGACAGACCAGCTAGATCTACTGTCTCTATTTATTATGACAGACCAGCTAGATCTACTGTCTCTATTATATTATGACAGACCAGCTAGATCTACTGTCTCTATTATATTATGACAGACCAGCTAGATCTACTGTCTCTATTATATTATGACAGACCAGCTAGATCTACTGTCTCTCTATTATATTATGACAGACCAGCTAGATCTACTGTCTCTATTATATTATGACAGACCAGCTAGATCTACTGTCTCTATTATATTATGACAGACCAGCTAGATCTACTGTCTCTATTATATATGACAGACCAGCTAGATCTACTGTCTCTATTATATTATGACAGACCAGCTAGATCTACTGTCTCTATTATATTATTATGACAGACCAGCTAGATCTACTGTCTCTATTATATTATGACAGACCAGCTAGATCTACTGTCTCTATTATATTATGACAGACCAGCTAGATCTACTGTCTCTATTATATTATGACAGACCAGCTAGATCTACTGTCTCTATTATATTATGACAGACCAGCTAGATCTACTGTCTCTATTATATTATGACAGACCAGCTAGATCTACTGTCTCTATTATATTATGACAGACCAGCTAGATCTACTGTCTCTATTATATTATGACAGACCAACTAGATCTACTGTCTCTATTATATTATGACAGACCAGCTAGATCTACTGTCTCTATTATATTTTCACAGACCAGGTAGATCTACTGCCTCTATTATATTATGACAGACCAGCTAGATCTACTGTCTCTATTGTATTATGACAGACCAGCTAGATCTACTGTCTCTATTATATTATGACAGACCAGCTAGATCTACTCTGTCAATATATTATGACAGACCAGCTAGATCTACTGTCTATTATATTATGACAGACCAGCTAGATCTACTATCTCTATTATATTATGACAGACCAGCTAGATATAGTGTCTCTATTATATTATGACAGACCAGCTAGATCTACTGTCTCTATTATATTATGACAGACCAGCTAGATCTACTGTCTCTATTATATTATGACAGACCAGCTAGATCTACTGTCTCTATTATATTATGACAGACCAGCTAGATCTACTGTCTCTATTATATTATGACAGACCAGCTAGATCTACTGTCTCTATTATATTATGACAGACCAGCTAGATCTACTGTCTCTATTATATTATGACAGACCAGACCTAGCTAGATCTACTGTCTCTATTATATTATGACAGACCAGCTAGATCTACTGTCTCTATTATATTATGACAGACCAGCTAGATCTACTGTCTCTATTATATTATGACAGACCAGCTAGATCTACTGTCTCTATTATATTATGACAGACAGACCAGCTAGATCTACTGTCTCTATTATATTATGACAGACCAGCTAGATCTACTGTCTCTATTATATTATGACAGACCAGCTAGATCTACTGTCTCTATTATATTTAGACCACAGACCAGCTAGATCTACTGTCTCTATTATATTATGACAGACCAGCTAGATCTACTGTCTCTATTATATTATGACAGACCAGCTAGATCTACTGTCTCTATTATATTATGACAGACCAGCTAGATCTACTGTCTCTATTATATTATGACAGACCAGCTAGATCTACTGTCTCTATTATATTATGACAGACCAGCTAGATCTACTGTCTCTATTATATTATGACAGACCAGCTAGATCTACTGTCTCTATTATATATTATGACAGACCAGCTAGATCTACTGTCTCTATTATATTATGACAGACCAGCTAGATCTACTGTCTCTATTATATTATGACAGACCAGCTAGATCTACTGTCTCTATTATATTATGACAGACCAGCTAGATCTACTGTCTCTATTATATTATGACAGACCAGCTAGATCTACTGTCTCTATTATATTATGACAGACCAGCTAGATCTACTGTCTCTATTATATTATGACAGACCAGCTAGATCTACTGTCTCTATTATATTATGACAGACCAGCTAGATCTACTGTCTCTATTATATTATGACAGACCAGCTAGATCTACTGTCTCTATTATATTATGACAGACCAGCTAGATCTACTGTCTCTATTATATTATGACAGACCAGCTAGATCTACTGTCTCTATTATATTATGACAGACCAGCTAGATCTACTGTCTCTATTATATTATGACAGACCAGCTAGATCTACTGTCTCTATTATATTATGACAGACCAGCTAGATCTACTGTCTCTATTATATTATGACAGACCAGCTAGATCTACTGTCTCTATTATATTATGACAGACCAGCTAGATCTACTGTCTCTATTATATATTATGACAGACCAGCTAGATCTACTGTCTCTATTATATTATGACAGACCAGCTAGATCTACTGTCTCTATTATATTATGACAGACCAGCTAGATCTACTGTCTCTATTATATTATGACAGACCAGCTAGATCTACTGTCTCTATTATATTATGACAGACCAGCTAGATCTACTGTCTCTATTATATTATGACAGACCAGCTAGATCTACTGTCTCTATTATATTATGACAGACCAGCTAGATCTACTGTCTCTATTATATTATGACAGACCAGCTAGATCTACTGTCTCTATTATATTATGACAGACCAGCTAGATCTACTGTCTCTATTATATTATGACAGACCAGCTAGATCTACTGTCTCTATTATATTATGACAGACCAGCTAGATCTACTGTCTCTATTATATTGACATGACAGACCAGCTAGATCTACTGTCTCTATTATATTATGACAGACCAGCTAGATCTACTGTCTCTATTATATTATGACAGACCAGCTAGATCTACTGTCTCTATTATATTATGACAGACCAGCTAGATCTACTGTCTCTATTATATTATGACAGACCAGCTAGATCTACTGTCTCTATTATATTATGACAGACCAGCTAGATCTACTGTCTCTATTATATTATGACAGACCAGCTAGATCTACTGTCTCTATTATATTATGACAGACCAGCTAGATCTACTGTCTCTATTATATTATGACAGACCAGCTAGATCTACTGTCTCTATTATATTATGACAGACCAGCTAGATCTACTACTGTCTCTATTATATTATGACAGACCAGCTAGATCTACTGTCTCTATTATATTATGACAGACCAGCTAGATCTACTGTCTCTATTATATTATGACAGACCAGCTAGATCTACTGTCTCTATTATATTATGACAGACCAGCTAGATCTACTGTCTCTATTATATTATGACAGACCAGCTAGATCTACTGTCTCTATTATATTATGACAGACCAGCTAGATCTACTGTCTCTATTATATTATGACAGACCAGCTAGATCTACTGTCTCTATTATATTATGACAGACCAGCTAGATCTACTGTCTCTATTATATTATGACAGACCAGCTAGATCTACTGTCTCTATTATATTATGACAGACCAGCTAGATCTACTGTCTCTATTATATTATGACAGACCAGCTAGATCTACTGTCTCTATTATATTATGACAGACCAGCTAGATCTACTGTCTCTATTATATTATGACAGACCAGCTAGATCTACTGTCTCTATTATATTATGACAGACCAGCTAGATCTACTGTCTCTATTATATTATGACAGACCAGCTAGATCTACTGTCTCTATTATATTATGACAGACCATGACAGACCAGCTAGATCTACTGTCTCTATTATATTATGACAGACCAGCTAGATCTACTGTCTCTATTATATTATGACAGACCAGCTAGATCTACTGTCTCTATTATATTATGACAGACCAGCTAGATCTACTGTCTCTATTATATTATGACAGACCAGCTAGCTAGATCTACTGTCTCTATTATATTATGACAGACCAGCTAGATCTACTGTCTCTATTATATTATGACAGACCAGCTAGATCTACTGTCTCTATTATATTATGACAGACCAGCTAGATCTACTGTCTCTATTATATTATGACAGACCAGCTAGATCTACTGTCTCTATTATATTATGACAGACCAGCTAGATCTACTGTCTCTATTATATTATGACAGACCAGCTAGATCTACTGTCTCTATTATATTATGACAGACCAGCTAGATCTACTGTCTCTATTATATTATGACAGACCAGCTAGATCTACTGTCTCTATTATATTATGACAGACCAGCTAGATCTACTGTCTCTATTATATTATGACAGACCAGCTAGATCTACTGTCTCTATTATATTATGACAGACCAGCTAGATCTACTGTCTCTATTATATTATGACAGACCAGCTAGATCTACTGTCTCTATTATATTATGACAGACCAGCTAGATCTACTGTCTCTATTATATTATGACAGACCAGCTAGATCTACTGTCTCTATTATATTATGACAGACCAGCTAGATCTACTGTCTCTATTATATTATGACAGACCAGCTAGATCTACTGTCTCTATTATATTATGACAGACCAGCTAGATCTACTGTCTCTATTATATTATGACAGACCAGCTAGATCTACTGTCTCTATTATATTATGACAGACCAGCTAGATCTACTGTCTCTATTATATTATGACAGACCAGCTAGATCTACTGTCTCTATTATATTATGACAGACCAGCTAGATCTACTGTCTCTATTATATTATGACAGACCAGCTAGATCTACTGTCTCTATTATATTATGACAGACCAGCTAGATCTACTGTCTCTATTATATTATGACAGACCAGCTAGATCTACTGTCTCTATTATATTATGACAGACCAGCTAGATCTACTGTCTCTATTATATTATGACAGACCAGCTAGATCTACTGTCTCTATTATATTATGACAGACAGCTAGATCTACTGTCTCTATTATATTATGACAGACCAGCTAGATCTACTGTCTCTATTATATTATGACAGACCAGCTAGATCTACTGTCTCTATTATATTATGACAGACCAGCTAGATCTACTGTCTCTATTATATTATGACAGACCAGCTAGATCTACTGTCTCTATTATATTATGACAGACCAGCTAGATCTACTGTCTCTATTATATTATGACAGACCAGCTAGATCTACTGTCTCTATTATATTATGACAGACCAGCTAGATCTACTGTCTCTATTATATTATGACAGACCAGCTAGATCTACTGTCTCTATTATATTATGACAGACCAGCTAGATCTACTGTCTCTATTATATTATGACAGACCAGCTAGATCTACTGTCTCTATTATATTATGACAGACCAGCTAGATCTACTGTCTCTATTATATTATGACAGACCAGCTAGATCTACTGTCTCTATTATATTATGACAGACCAGCTAGATCTACTGTCTCTATTATATTATGACAGACCAGCTAGATCTACTGTCTCTATTATATTATGACAGACCAGCTAGATCTACTGTCTCTATTATATTATGACAGACCAGCTAGATCTACTGTCTCTCTATTATATTATGACAGACCAGCTAGATCTACTGTCTCTATTATATTATGACAGACCTAGATCTAGATCTACTGTCTCTATTATATTATGACAGACCAGCTAGATCTACTGTCTCTATTATATTATGACAGACCAGCTAGATCTACTGTCTCTATTATATTATGACAGACCAGCTAGATCTACTGTCTCTATTATATTATGACAGACCAGCTAGATCTACTGTCTCTATTATATTATGACAGACCAGCTAGATCTACTGTCTCTATTATATTATGACAGACCAGCTAGATCTACTGTCTCTATTATATTATGACAGACCAGCTAGATCTACTGTCTCTATTATATTATGACAGACCAGCTAGATCTACTGTCTCTATTATATTATGACAGACCAGCTAGATCTACTGTCTCTATTATATTATGACAGACCAGCTAGATCTACTGTCTCTTCTATTATATTATGACAGACCTAGATCTACTGTCTCTATTATATTATGACAGACCAGCTAGATCTACTGTCTCTATTATATTATGACAGACCAGCTAGATCTACTGTCTCTATTATATTATGACAGACCAGCTAGATCTACTGTCTCTATTATATTATGACAGACCAGCTAGATCTACTGTCTCTATTATATTATGACAGACCAGCTAGATCTACTGTCTCTATTATATTATGACAGACCAGCTAGATCTACTGTCTCTATTATATTATGACAGACCAGCTAGATCTACTGTCTCTATTATATTATGACAGACCAGCTAGATCTACTGTCTCTATTATATTATGACAGACCAGCTAGATCTACTGTCTCTATTATATTATGACAGACCAGCTAGATCTACTGTCTCTATTATATTATGACAGACCAGCTAGATCTACTGTCTCTATTATATTATGACAGACCAGCTAGATCTACTGTCTCTATTATATTATGACAGACCAGCTAGATCTACTGTCTCTATTATATTATGACAGACCAGCTAGATCTACTGTCTCTATTATATTATGACAGACCAGCTAGATCTACTGTCTCTATTATATTATGACAGACCAGCTAGATCTACTGTCTCTATTATATTATGACAGACCAGCTAGATCTACTGTCTCTATTATATTATGACAGACCAGCTAGATCTACTGTCTCTATTATATTATGACAGACCAGCTAGATCTACTGTCTCTATTATATTATGACAGACCAGCTAGATCTACTGTCTCTATTATCTATATTATATTATGACAGACCAGCTAGATCTACTGTCTCTATTATATGACAGACAGACCAGCTAGATCTACTGTCTCTATTATATTATGACAGACCAGCTAGATCTACTGTCTCTATTATATTATGACAGACCAGCTAGATCTACTGTCTCTATTATATTATGACAGACCAGCTAGATCTACTGTCTCTATTATATTATTATGAGAAGCTAGATCTACTGTCTCTATTATATTATGACAGACCAGCTAGATCTACTGTCTCTATTATATTATGACAGACCAGCTAGATCTACTGTCTCTATTATATTATGACAGACCATCTAGATCTACTGTCTCTTTTATATTATGACAGACCAGCTAGATCTACTGTCTCTATTATATTTTGACAGACCAGCTAGATCTACTGTCTCTATTATGACAGACCAGCTAGATCTACTGTCTCTATTACATTATGACAAACCAGCTAGATCTACTGTCTCTATTATATTTTGACAGACCAGCTTGATCTACTGTCTCTATTATATTATGACAGTCCAGATAGATCTACTGTCTCTATTATATTATGACAGTCCAGCTAGATCTACTGTCTCTATTATATTATGACAGACCAGCTAGATCTACTGTCTCTTTTATATTATGACAGACCATCTAGATCTACTGTCTCTTTTATATTATGACAGACCAGCTAGATCTACTGTCTCTATTATATTTTGACAGACCAGCTAGATCTACTGTCTCTATTATGACAGACCAGCTAGATCTACTGTCTCTATTATATTATGACAGACCAGCTAGATCTACTGTCTCTATTAGATTATGACAGACCAGTCTAGATATACTGTCTCTATTATATTATGACAGACCAGCTAGATCTACTGTCTCTATTATATTATGACAGACCAGCTAGATCTACTGTCTCTATTATATTATGACAGACCAGCTAGATCTACTGTCTCTATTATATTATGACAGACCAGCTAGATCTACTGTCTCTATTATATTATCTAGATCTATTATATTATGACAGACCAGCTAGATCTACTGTCTCTATTATATTATGACAGACCAGCTAGATCTACTGTCTCTATTATATTATGACAGACCAGCTAGATCTACTGTCTCTATTATATTATGACAGACCAGCTAGATCTACTGTCTCTATTATATTATGACAGACCAGCTAGATCTACTGTCTCTATTATATTATGACAGACCAGCTAGATCTACTGTCTCTATTATATTATGACAGACCAGCTAGATCTACTGTCTCTATTATATTATGACAGACCAGCTAGATCTACTGTCTCTATTATATTATGACAGACCAGCTAGATCTACTGTCTCTATTATATTATGACAGACCAGCTAGATCTACTGTCTCTATTATATTATGACAGACCAGCTAGATCTACTGTCTCTATTATATTATGACAGACCAGCTAGATCTACTGTCTCTATTATATTATGACAGACCAGCTAGATCTACTGTCTCTATTATATTATGACAGACCAGCTAGATCTACTGTCTCTATTATATTGACATGACAGACCACTGTCTATATATGACAGACCAGCTAGATCTACTGTCTCTATTATATTATGACAGACCAGCTAGATCTACTGTCTCTATTATATTATGACAGACCAGCTAGATCTACTGTCTCTATTATATTATGACAGACCAGCTAGATCTACTGTCTCTATTATATTATGACAGACCAGCTAGATCTACTGTCTCTATTATATTATGACAGACCAGCTAGATCTATGTCTCTCTCTATTATATTATGACAGACCAGCTAGATCTACTGTCTCTATTATATTATGACAGACCAGCTAGATCTACTGTCTCTATTATATTATGACAGACCAGCTAGATCTACTGTCTCTATTATATTATGACAGACCAGCTAGATCTACTGTCTCTATTATATTATGACAAACCAGCTAGATCTACTGTGTCTATTATATTATGACAGACCAGCTAGATCTACTGTCTCTATTATATTATTAGGCCAGCTAGATCTACTGTCGCTATTATATTATGACAGACCAGCTAGATCTACTGTCTCTATTATAATATGACAGACCAGCTAGATCTACTGTCTGTATTATATTATGACAGACCACCTAGATCTCCTGTCTCTATTATATTATGACAGACCAGCTAGATCTACTGTCTCTATTATAATATGACAGACCAGATAGATCTACTGTCTCTATTATATTATGACAGACCAGCTAGATCTACTGTCTCTATTATAATATGACAGACCAGCTAGACCTACTGTCTCTATTATATTATGACAGACCAGCTAGATCTACTGTCTCTATTATATTATGACAGACCAGCTAGATCTACTGTCTCTATTATATTATGACAGACCAGCTAGATCTACTGTCTCTATTATATTATGACAGACCAGCTAGATCTACTGTCTCTATTATATTATGACAGACCAGCTAGATCTACTGTCTCTATTATATTATGACAGACCAGCTAGATCTACTGTCTCTATTATATTATGACAGACCAGCTAGATCTACTGTCTCTATTATATTATGACAGACCCACTGTCTCTATTATATTATGACAGACCAGCTAGATCTACTGTCTCTATTATATTATGACAGACCAGCTAGATCTACTGTCTCTATTATATTATGACAGACCAGCTAGATCTACTGTCTCTATTATATTATGACAGACCAGCTAGATCTACTGTCTCTATTATATTATGACAGACCAGCTAGATCTACTGTCTCTATTATATTATGACAGACCAGCTAGATCTACTGTCTCTATTATATTATGACAGACCAGCTAGATCTACTGTCTCTATTATATTATGACAGACCAGCTAGATCTACTGTCTCTATTATATTATGACAGACCAGCTAGATCTACTGTCTCTATTATATTATGACAGACCAGCTAGATCTACTGTCTCTATTATATTATGACAGACCAGCTAGATCTACTGTCTCTATTATATTATGACAGACCAGCTAGATCTACTGTCTCTATTATATTATGACAGACCAGCTAGATCTACTGTCTCTATTATATTATGACAGACCAGCTAGATCTACTGTCTCTATTATATTATGACAGACCAGCTAGATCTACTGTCTCTATTATATTATGACAGACCAGCTAGATCTACTGTCTCTATTATATTATGACAGACCAGCTAGATCTACTGTCTCTATTATATTATGACAGACAGACCAGCTAGATCTACTGTCTCTATTATATTATGACAGACCAGCTAGATCTACTGTCTCTATTATATTATGACAGACCAGCTAGATCTACTGTCTCTATTATATTATACAGACCAGCTAGATCTACTGTCTCTATTCTATTATACAGACCAGACAGACCAGTCTAGATATGACAGACCAGCTATTATATTATGACAGACCAGCTAGATCTACTGTCTCTATTATATTATGACAGACCAGCTAGATCTACTGTCTCTATTATATTATGACAGACCAGCTAGATCTACTGTCTCTATTATATTATGACAGACCAGCTAGATCTACTGTCTCTATTATATTATGACAGACCAGCTAGATCTACTGTCTCTATTATATTATGACAGACCAGCTAGATCTACTGTCTCTATTATATTATGACAGACCAGCTAGATCTACTGTCTCTATTATATTATGACAGACCAGCTAGATCTACTGTCTCTATTATATTATGACAGACCAGCTAGATCTACTGTCTCTATTATATTATGACAGACCAGCTAGATCTACTGTCTCTATTATATTATGACAGACCAGCTAGATCTACTGTCTCTATTATATTATGACAGACCAGCTAGATCTACTGTCTCTATTATATTATGACAGACCAGCTAGATCTACTGTCTCTATTATATTATGACAGACCAGCTAGATCTACTGTCTCTATTATATTATGACAGACCAGCTAGATCTACTGTCTCTATTATATTATGACAGACCAGCTAGATCTACTGTCTCTATTATATTATGACAGACCAGCTAGATCTACTGTCTCTATTATATTATGACAGACCAGCTAGATCTACTGTCTCTATTATATTATGACAGACCAGCTAGATCTACTGTCTCTATTATATTATGACAGACCAGCTAGATCTACTGTCTCTATTATATTATGACAGACCAGCTAGATCTACTGTCTCTATTATATTATGACAGACCAGCTAGATCTACTGTCTCTATTATATTATGACAGACCAGCTAGATCTACTGTCTCTATTATATTATGACAGACCAGCTAGATCTACTGTCTCTATTATATTATGACAGACCAGCTAGATCTACTGTCTCTATTATATTATGACAGACCAGCTAGATCTACTGTCTCTGTCTCTATTATATTATGACAGACCAGCTAGATCTACTGTCTCTATTATATTATGACAGACCAGCTAGATCTACTGTCTCTATTATATTATGACAGACCAGCTAGATCTACTGTCTCTATTATATTATGACAGACCAGCTAGATCTACTGTCTCTATTATATTATGACAGACCAGCTAGATCTACTGTCTCTATTATATTATGACAGACCAGCTAGATCTACTGTCTCTATTATATTATGACAGACCAGCTAGATCTACTGTCTCTATTATATTATGACAGACCAGCTAGATCTACTGTCTCTATTATATTATGACAGACCAGCTAGATCTACTGTCTCTATTATATTATGACAGACCAGCTAGATCTACTGTCTCTATTATATTATGACAGACCAGCTAGATCTACTGTCTCTATTATATTATGACAGACCAGCTAGATCTACTGTCTCTATTATATTATGACAGACCAGCTAGATCTACTGTCTCTATTATATTATGACAGACCAGCTAGATCTACTGTCTCTATTATATTATGACAGACCAGCTAGTCTACTGTCTCTATTATATTATGACAGACCAGCTAGATCTACTGTCTCTATTATATTATGACAGACCAGCTAGATCTACTGTCTCTATTATATTATGACAGACCAGCTAGATCTACTGTCTCTATTATATTATGACAGACCAGCTAGATCTACTGTCTCTATTATATTATGACAGACCAGCTAGATCTACTGTCTCTATTATATTATGACAGACCAGCTAGATCTACTGTCTCTATTATATTATGACAGACCAGCTAGATCTACTGTCTCTATTATATTATGACAGACCAGCTAGATCTACTGTCTCTATTATATTATGACAGACCAGCTAGATCTACTGTCTCTATTATATTATGACAGACCAGCTAGATCTACTGTCTCTATTATATTATGACAGACCAGCTAGATCTACTGTCTCTATTATATTATGACAGACCAGCTAGATCTACTGTCTCTATTATATTATGACAGACCAGCTAGATCTACTGTCTCTATTATATATGATGACAGACCAGCTAGATCTACTGTCTCTATTATATTATGACAGACCAGCTAGATCTACTGTCTCTATTATATTATGACAGACCAGCTAGATCTACTGTCTCTATTATATTATGACAGACCAGCTAGATCTACTGTCTCTATTATATTATGACAGACCAGCTAGATCTACTGTCTCTATTATATTATGACAGACCAGCTAGATCTACTGTCTCTATTATATTATGACAGACCAGCTAGATCTACTGTCTCTATTATATTATGACAGACCAGCTAGATCTACTGTCTCTATTATATTATGACAGACCAGCTAGATCTACTGTCTCTATTATATTATGACAGACCAGCTAGATCTACTGTCTCTATTATATTATGACAGACCAGCTAGATCTACTGTCTCTATTATATTATGACAGACCAGCTAGATCTACTGTCTCTATTATATTATGACAGACCAGCTAGATCTACTGTCTCTATTATATTATGACAGACCAGCTAGATCTACTGTCTCTATTATATTATGACAGACCAGCTAGATCTACTGTCTCTATTATATTATGACAGACCAGCTAGATCTACTGTCTCTATTATATTATGACAGACCAGCTAGATCTACTGTCTCTATTATATTATGACAGACCAGCTAGATCTACTGTCTCTATTATATTATGACAGACCAGCTAGATCTACTGTCTCTATTATATTATGACAGACCAGCTAGATCTACTGTCTCTATTATATTATGACAGACCAGCTAGATCTACTGTCTCTATTATATTATGACAGACCAGCTAGATCTACTGTCTCTATTATATTATGACAGACCAGCTAGATCTACTGTCTCTATTATATTATGACAGACCAGCTAGATCTACTGTCTCTATTATATTATGACAGACCAGCTAGATCTACTACTGTCTCTATTATATTATGACAGACCAGCTAGATCTACTGTCTCTATTATATTATGACAGACCAGCTAGATCTACTGTCTCTATTATATGACAGACCAGACCAGCTAGATCTACTGTCTCTATTATATTATGACAGACCAGCTAGATCTACTGTCTCTATTATATTATGACAGACCAGCTAGATCTACTGTCTCTATTATATTATGACAGACCAGCTAGATCTACTGTCTCTATTATATTATGACAGACCAGCTAGATCTACTGTCTCTATTATATTATGACAGACCAGCTAGATCTACTGTCTCTATTATATTATGACAGACCAGCTAGATCTAGATCTCTGTCTCTATTATATTATGACAGACCAGCTAGATCTACTGTCTCTATTATATTATGACAGACCAGCTAGATCTACTGTCTCTATTATATTATGACAGACCAGCTAGATCTACTGTCTCTATTATATTATGACAGACCAGCTAGATCTACTGTCTCTATTATATTATGACAGACCAGCTAGATCTACTGTCTCTATTATATTATGACAGACCAGCTAGATCTACTGTCTCTATTATATTATGACAGACCAGCTAGATCTACTGTCTCTATTATATTATGACAGACCAGCTAGATATTATATTATGACTACTGTCTCTATTATATTATGACAGACCAGCTAGATCTACTGTCTCTATTATATTATGACAGACCAGCTAGATCTACTGTCTCTATTATATTATGACAGACCAGCTAGATCTACTGTCTCTATTATATTATGACAGACCAGCTAGATCTACTGTCTCTATTATATTATGACAGACCAGCTAGATCTACTGTCTCTATTATATTATGACAGACCAGCTAGATCTACTGTCTCTATTATATTATGACAGACCAGCTAGATCTACTGTCTCTATTATATTATGACAGACCAGCTAGATCTACTGTCTGTATTATATTATGACAGACCAGCTAGATCTACTGTCCGTATTATATTTTGCCAGACCAGCTAGATCTACTGTCTCTATTATAATATGACAGACCAGCTAGATCTACTGTCTCTATTGTACTATGACAGACCAGCTAGATCTACTGTTTCTATTATATTATGACAGACAGACCAGCTAGATCTACTGTCTCAAATATATTATGACAGACCAGCTAGATCTACTGTCTGTATTATATTATGACAGACCAGCTAGATCTACTGTCTCTATTATATTATGACAGACCAGCTAGATCTACTGTCTCTATTATATTATGACAGACCAGCTAGATCTACTGTCTCTATTATATTATGACAGACCAGCTAGATCTACTGTCTCTATTATATTATGACAGACCAGCTAGATCTACTGTCTATATTATATTATGACAGACCAGTTAGATCTACTGTCTCTATTATATTATGACAGACCAGCTAGATCTACTGTCTCTATTATATTATGACAGACCAGCTAGATCTACTGTCTCTATTATATTATGACAGACCAGCTAGATCTACTGTCTCTATTATATTATGACAGACCAGCTAGATCTACTGTCTCTATTATATTATGACAGACCAGCTAGATCTACTGTCTCTATTATATTATGACAGACCAGCTAGATCTACTGTCTCTATTATATTATGACAGACCAGCTAGATCTACTGTCTCTATTATATTATGACAGACCAGCTAGATCTACTGTCTCTATTATATTATGACAGACCAGCTAGATCTACTGTCTATATTATGACAGACCAGCTAGATCTACTGTCTCTATTATATTATGACAGACCAGCTAGATCTACTGTCTCTATTATATTATGACAGACCAGCTAGATCTACTGTCTCTATTATATTATGACAGACCAGCTAGATCTACTGTCTCTATTATATTATGACAGACCAGCTAGATCTACTGTCTCTATTATATTATGACAGACCAGCTAGATCTACTGTCTCTATTATATTATGACAGACCAGCTAGATCTACTGTCTCTATTATATTATGACAGACCAGCTAGATCTACTGTCTCTATTATATTATGACAGACCAGCTAGATCTACTGTCTCTATTATATTATGACAGACCAGCTAGATCTACTGTCTCTATTATATTATGACAGACCAGCTAGATCTACTGTCTCTAATATTATGACAGACCAGCTAGATCTACTGTCTCTATTATATTATGACAGACCAGCTAGATCTACTCTGACAGACCAGCTAGATGTCTCTATTATATTATGACAGACCAGCTAGATCTACTGTCTCTATTATATTATGACAGACCAGCTAGATCTACTGTCTCTATTATATTATGACAGACCAGCTAGATCTACTGTCTCTATTATATTATGACAGACCAGCTAGATCTGTCTCTATTATATTATGACAGACCAGCTAGATCTACTGTCTCTATTATATTATGACAGACCAGCTAGATCTACTGTCTCTATTATATTATGACAGACCAGCTAGATCTACTGTCTCTATTATATTATGACAGACCAGCTAGATCTACTCTCTCTATTATATTATGACAGACCAGCTAGATCTACTGTCTCTATTATATTATGACAGACCAGCTAGATCTACTGTCTCTATTATATTATGACAGACCAGCTAGATCTACTGTCTCTATTATATTATGACAGACCAGCTAGATCTACTGTCTCTATTATATTATGACAGACCAGCTAGATCTACTGTCTCTATTATATTATGACAGACCAGCTAGATACTACTGTCTCTATTATATTATGACAGACCAGCTAGATTATGACAGACCAGCTAGATCTACTGTCTCTATTATATTATGACAGACCAGCTAGATCTACTGTCTCTATTATATTATGACAGACCAGCTAGATCTACTGTCTCTATTATATTATGACAGACCAGCTAGATCTACTGTCTCTATTATATTATGACAGACCAGCTAGATCTACTGTCTCTATTATATTATGACAGACCAGCTAGATCTACTGTCTCTATTATATTATGACAGACCAGCTAGATCTACTGTCTCTATTATATTATGACAGACCAGCTAGATCTACTGTCTCTATTATATTATGACAGACCAGCTAGATCTACTGTCTCTATTATATTATGACAGACCAGCTAGATCTACTGTCTCTATTATATTATGACAGACCAGCTAGATCTACTGTCTCTATTATATTATATTATGACAGACCAGCTAGATCTACTGTCTCTATTATATTATGACAGACCAGCTAGATCTACTGTCTCTATTATATTATGACAGACCAGCTAGATCTACTGTCTCTATTATATTATGACAGACCAGCTAGATCTACTGTCTCTATTATATTATGACAGACCAGCTAGATCTAGATCTACTGTCTCTATTATATTATGACAGACCAGCTAGATCTACTGTCTCTATTATATTATGACAGACCAGCTAGATCTACTGTCTCTATTATATTATGACAGACCAGCTAGATCTACTGTCTCTATTATATTATGACAGACCAGCTAGATCTACTGTCTCTATTATATTATGACAGACCAGCTAGATCTACTGTCTCTATTATATTATGACAGACCAGCTAGATCTACTGTCTCTATTATATTATGACAGACCAGCTAGATCTACTGTCTCTATTATATTATGACAGACCAGCTAGATCTACTGTCTCTATTATATTATGACAGACCAGCTAGATCTACTGTCTCTATTATATTATGACAGACCAGCTAGATCTACTGTCTCTATTATATTATGACAGACCAGCTAGATCTACTGTCTCTATTATATTATGACAGACCAGCTAGATCTACTGTCTCTATTATATTATGACAGACCAGCTAGATCTACTGTCTCTATTATATTATGACAGACCAGCTAGATCTACTGTCTCTATTATATTATGACAGACCAGCTAGATCTACTGTCTCTATTATATTATGACAGACCAGCTAGATCTACTGTCTCTATTATATTATGACAGACCAGCTAGATCTACTGTCTCTATTATATTATGACAGACCAGCTAGATCTACTGTCTCTATTATATTATGACAGACCAGCTAGATCTACTGTCTCTATTATATTATGACAGACCAGCTAGATCTACTGTCTCTATTATATTATGACAGACCAGCTAGATCTACTGTCTCTATTATATTATGACAGACCAGCTAGATCTACTGTCTCTTTATATTATATTATGACAGACCAGCTAGATCTACTGTCTCTATTATATTATGACAGACCAGCTAGATCTACTGTCTCTATTATATTATGACAGACCAGCTAGATCTACTGTCTCTATTATATTATGACAGACCAGCTAGATCTACTGTCTCTATTATATTATGACAGACCAGCTAGATCTACTGTCTCTATTATATTATGACAGACCAGCTAGATCTACTGTCTCTATTATATTATGACAGACCAGCTAGATCTACTGTCTCTATTATATTATGACAGACCAGCTAGATCTACTGTCTCTATTATATTATGACAGACCAGCTAGATCTACTGTCTCTATTATATTATGACAGACCAGCTAGATCTACTGTCTCTATTATATTATGACAGACCAGCTAGATCTACTGTCTCTATTATATTATGACAGACCAGCTAGATCTACTGTCTCTATTATATTATGACAGACCAGCTAGATCTACTGTCTCTATTATATTATGACAGACCAGCTAGATCTACTGTCTCTATTATATTATGACAGACCAGCTAGATCTACTGTCTCTATTATATTATGACAGACCAGCTAGATCTACTGTCTCTATTATATTATGACAGACCAGCTAGATCTACTGTCTCTATTATATTATGACAGACCAGCTAGATCTACTGTCTCTATTATATTATGACAGACCAGCTAGATCTACTGTCTCTATTATATTATGACAGACCAGCTAGATCTACTGTCTCTATTATATTATGACAGACCAGCTAGATCTACTGTCTCTATTATATTATGACAGACCAGCTAGATCTACTGTCTCTATTATATTATGACAGACCAGCTAGATCTACTGTCTCTATTATATTATGACAGACCAGCTAGATCTACTGTCTCTATTATATTATGACAGACCAGCTAGATCTACTGTCTCTATTATATTATGACAGACCAGCTAGATCTACTGTCTCTATTATATTATGACAGACCAGCTAGATCTACTGTCTCTATTATATTATGACAGACCAGCTAGATCTACTGTCTCTATTATATTATGACAGACCAGCTAGATCTACTGTCTCTATTATATTATGACAGACCAGCTAGATCTACTGTCTCTATTATATTATGACAGACCAGCTAGATCTACTGTCTCTATTATATTATGACAGACCAGCTAGATCTACTGTCTCTATTATATTATGACAGACCAGCTAGATCTACTGTCTCTATTATATTATGACAGACCAGCTAGATCTACTGTCACAATTATAGTATGACAGACCAGCTAGATCTACTGTCTCTATTATATTATGACAGACCAGGTAGATCTACTGTCTCTATTACAATATGACAGACCAGCTAGATCTACTGTCTCTATTATATTATGACAGACCAGCTAGATCTACTGTCTCTGCTAGATCTACTGTCTCTATTATATTATGACAGACCAGCTAGATCTACTGTCTCTATTATATTATGACAGACCAGCTAGATCTACTGTCTCTATTATATTATGACAGACCAGCTAGATCTACTGTCTCTATTATATTATGACAGACCAGCTAGATCTACTGTCTCTATTATATTATGACAGACCAGCTAGATCCACTGTCTCTATTATATTATGACAGACCAGCTAGATCTACTGTCTCTATTATATTATGACAGACCAGCTAGATCTACTGTCTCTATTATATTATGACAGACCAGCTAGATCTACTGTCTCTATTATATTATGACAGACCAGCTAGATCTACTGTCTCTATTATATTATGACAGACCAGCTAGATCTACTGTCTCTATTATATTATGACAGACCAGCTAGATCTACTGTCTCTATTATATTATGACATATTATATTATGACAGACCAGCTAGATCTACTGTCTCTCTATATTATGACAGACCAGCTAGATCTACTGTCTCTATTATATTATGACAGACCAGCTAGATCTACTGTCTCTATTATATTATGACAGACCAGCTAGATCTACTGTCTCTATTATATTATGACAGACCAGCTAGATCTACTGTCTCTATTATATTATGACAGACCAGCTAGATCTACTGTCTCTATTATATTATGACAGACCAGCTAGATCTACTGTCTCTATTATATTATGACAGACCAGCTAGATCTACTGTCTCTATTATATTATGACAGACCAGCTAGATCTACTGTCTCTATTATATTATGACAGACCAGCTAGATCTACTGTCTCTATTATATTATGACAGACCAGCTAGATCTACTGTCTCTATTATATTATGACAGACCAGCTAGATCTACTGTCTCTATTATATTATGACAGACCAGCTAGATCTACTGTCTCTATTATATTATGACAGACCAGCTAGATCTACTGTCTCTATTATATTATGACAGACCAGCTAGATCTACTGTCTCTATTATATTATGACAGACCAGCTAGATCTACTGTCTCTATTATATTATGACAGACCAGCTAGATCTACTGTCTCTATTATATTATGACAGACCAGCTAGATCTACTGTCTCTATTATATTATGACAGACCAGCTAGATCTACTGTCTCTATTATATTATGACAGACCAGCTAGATCTACTGTCTCTATTATATTATGACAGACCAGCTAGATCTACTGTCTCTATTATATTATGACAGACCAGCTAGATCTACTGTCTCTATTATATTATGACAGACCAGCTAGATCTACTGTCTCTATTATATTATGACAGACCAGCTAGATCTACTGTCTCTATTATATTATGACAGACCAGCTAGATCTACTGTCTCTATTATATTATGACAGACCAGCTAGATCTACTGTCTCTATTATATTTTGACAGACCAGCTAGATCTACTGTCTCTATTATATTATGACAGACCAGCTAGATCTACTGTCTCTATTATATTATGACAGACCAGCTAGATCTACTGACTCTATTATATTTTGACACACCAGCTAGATCTACTGTCTCTATTATATTTTGACAGAGCAGCTAGAGCTACTGTCTCTATTATATTATGACAGACCAACTATATCTACTGTCTCTATTATATTATGACAGACCAGCTAGATCTACTGTTGCTATTATATTATGACAGACCAGCTAGATCTACTGTCTCTATTATATTTTGACACACCAGCTAGATCTACTGTCTCTATTATATTTTGACAGACCAGCTAGAGCTACTGTCTCTATTATATTATGACAGACCAACTATATCTACTGTCTCTATTATATTATGACAGACCAGCTAGATCTACTGTCTCTATTATATTATGACAGACCAGCTAGATCTACTGTCTCTAATATATTATGACAGACCAGCTAGATCTACTGTCTCTATTATATTATGACAGACCAGCTAGATCTACTGTCTCTATTATATTATGACAGACCAGCTAGATTATGACAGACTCTACTGTCTCTATATTATGACAGACCACCAGTCTCTATATATATGACAGACCTCTGTCTCTATTATATTATGACAGACCAGCTAGATCTACTGTCTCTATTATATTATGACAGACCAGCTAGATCTACTGTCTCTATTATATTATGACAGACCAGCTAGATCTACTGTCTCTATTATATTATGACAGACCAGCTAGATCTACTGTCTCTATTATATTATGACAGACCAGCTAGATCTACTGTCTCTATTATATTATGACAGACCAGCTAGATCTACTGTCTCTTTATTATATTATGACAGAGCAGCTAGATCTACTGTCTCTACTATATTATGACAGACCAGCTAGATCTACTGTCTCTACTATATTATGACAGACCAGCTAGATCTACTGTCTCTATTATATTATGACAGACCAGCTAGATCTACTGTCTCTATTATATTATGACAGACCAGCTAGATCTACTTTGTCTCTATTATATTATGATAGACCAGCTAGATCTACTGTCTCTATTATATTATGACAGACCAGCTAGATCTACTGTCTCTATTATATTATGACAGACCAGCTAGATCTACTGTCTCTATTATATTATGACAGACCAGCTAGATCTACTGTCTCTATTATATTATGACAGACCAGCTAGATCTACTGTCTCTATTATATTATGACAGACCAGCTAGATCTTCTGTCTCTATTATATTATGACAGACCAGCTAGATCTACTGTCTCTATTATATTATTTCAGACCAGCTAGATCTACTGTCTCTATTATATTATGACAGACCAGCTAGATCTACTGTCTCTATTATATTATGACAGACCAGCTAGATCTACTGTCTCTACTATATTATGACAGACCAGCTAGATCTACTGTCTCTATTGTATTATGACTGACCAGCTAGATCTACTGTCTCTATTATATTATGACAGAGCAGCTAGATCTACTGTCTTTACTATATTATGACAGACTAGCTGGATCTACTGTCTCTATTATATTATTACAGAGCAGCTAGATCTACTGTCTCTATTGTATTATGACAGACCAGCTAGATCTACTGTCTCTATTGTATTATGACAGACCAGCTAGATCTACTGTCTCTATTGTATTATGACAGACCAGCTAGATCTGCTGTCTCTGTGTCTCTTAAATTATGACAGACCAGCTAGATCTACTGTCTCTATTATATTATGACAGACCAGCTAGTTCTACTGTCTCTATTATATTATGACAGACCAGCTAGATATGCAAGTCATGCAAGCATGTTAACTCTCGCAAGGATGCCGGCCCCAACAGCATCCCTAACCACGCCCTCAGATCATGTGCAAACCAGCTATCTGTTGTGTTTTCGGAAATGTGCAATCTCTCTCTACCTCAGGCCATTATTTCCATCTGCTTCAAGATGTCCACTATCATCCCTGTGCCCAAGAAGGGAAAGTAACTGAGCTGAATGACTACTGACCCTTTGCACTCATCATAAAGTGCTTCAAGAGGCTAGTCAAAGATCGATAACATCCCCTCCTCAGGACACTCAACCCTCTCCATTTCACCTACCCCTCAACAGATCCACAGATGACGCAATTGCACTGCACATTCCCCTTCCCAACCTGGACAAAAGGGATGCATATGTGAGGATACTGTTAATTGACTACAGCTTAGCCTTTGATACCATAGTGCCCTCCATATGCAACTGGGTCCTGGACCTACTGACGGGCCATCCCCAGTTGGTGAAAGTTGTTAACATTACCTCCCCAACACTGATTCTCAACACGGGGCCCCACAAGGATATGTCTTCAATCCATTCAATTAAATTAGTTTAACCATAGAAATTTGTCTTGTCCCTGAAGGGTCCTCACTGCTCCCTCAATGGACATTTACCCTGCACTCACCCTCCAATGGACATTTATAATTGTTACAGTTGTAAATATGTATATATTATTATTATTATTATTTTTATTATTATTTGTATTGTTGTTTCATTCACTTCCCTTTTTGACACTGTACTGTTCTACTACATCTGTGTTCTGTGTCCCTGTTCATGTGACTAAAACTCATCAAATCATAGGAATGAATGTTATTCTACAGTATTTCAATTAAATGTTTCAAGGACAAAATTATATGTATTTAAGTATTTGTTGTTGTTGTAGTGGGGACAGTAACATTAGCAATCTCAAAGTTATACTTTAAGGAAATATGCTTTACATTTTTTTGGTGTGTATTTGTATGTTTATCTCGAATAATTTAAACGTATGCATTAAGATGTCTAATCGAATAAATGTGGCAAAGACGAATGTAGACATTAATACAAAATATTTTTTACAACAGTGGGGGAGTGCCAAGATGAAGGCACGGTGGCTTCAGCACAGCGCCCCCTATCAGTTTTCTATATAAATCTTTGCATACCACCAGGTGTAAAGGTGTGCCATAACGTCGGCAAAGACAAGTTTTCTCGCGAGACTTTCTTTGTCTTCCTGGACCAAATAGCATCTGATAGTACCACGAAGAGGGCCAAACTTAGCCGCTACCCCCACTCTTATCCTGGGACGTTGTGTGCAGTCTGTGGTTCACATCTCAGGACACGAATAACTTGTTGGCCCCAACGGTCCGCTCCTTTTGAAGTTTCTGCCAGGCCTAGACGGGCGAAGACGATAGTGGAGCAACAAGCAAGGACAGTGGGATTGTTAGCTTGAATGGCTAGCACGGATACCTAGCTAAAGCATTAACGTCATTATTGGTATGGAATGTGGTGATGGCTGTGGTCCAACCTTTGCTTGTGTAACTAGCTATCTACAGTTAGCTGTGTTGATTCATTCTTTACCCCAACTTGAAGGTAAAGTGATTAATTTAACATACGTGTCTTACTAGCTAACTAATTATTTGTTTCCATAATGTTAGCTTGCTAGTCAGTTTATTGCTAACGTTAGCTATTGCCTCCTGTGACTGACTATAGCTAACTAGTCATAGCTAACATATCCAGCCATCTACCGTTAGTAAGCTAGTCTGGTCTAAAATACCTAGTTGTCACTCCTGTTGATTCGATAGATGCACAGACTAGTTTGAGAGCTAATTGGCTAGGCAGGCCTGGGGCATTTTGGATCTGCCAACAACATTCAGTCACTCTTCTGGCGACACAGCAAGTTGAGGTCAAGAGACTCAACGCTGGTATCTAGCAAGTTATTCTCTAAAACGAAACATGGCCCCCAAAAAAAGACCAGTGCGCCTTAACATCACTCCCACTGCTGGTGAGGGAGGATTGTCCACCTCCACAACCATCGCAGCTGCCTCTGAGTAAGTGTAACTCCTTAGCCAGCTGGCTACTGTTAAACTCAAATTCAAGTCAACCTCTACTTTCATATGAGAATTCACCTCCAATTCTCCCTACTCCTTCGCTCTCAGTGCTAACTTGGAAGCCCTACAGAAGAAGTTGGAGGAGTTGGATCTGGACGAGCAGCAGAAGAAGCGCCTGGAGAATTTCCTTACCCAGAAGGCCAAGGTGGGCGAACTGAAAGACGATGACTTCCACCGCATTTGTGAGTTGGGTGTCGGCAACGGAGGCGTGGTCAACAAGGTGTGCCACAAACCCTCAGGCCTCGTCATGGCCAGAAAGGTAAGTGGTGTGAATGCTGTTGCCAGTCTGAAAGCAACCCCCAGACCCTTTTCTTAGATCAGGAAGGATTGGGTGGGTGTGAGCCGATTGATGGGATATTTGCCTGAGGGCACTTTCTAACGGTTTATATGTCACCATATTGATCAAACTTGTCTGATCATTTCAGGTGGGAAGCAGTTAGGGGTTGATTTCAGACTAGGCACAAACTAGGTAAAAACAAATCGGTTGATGTGCCTTTTGAGCAAGGCTTTTAACCCTAATTTGCTCCATGGGGGGTAAAAAGGATCAATTGTACATTTAAAAAAAAAAAAAGATTTTATTGCCTATGATGTGATCCAGTAATAATTGTTCACGAGAAAAGACTAGGCACATATTACTGTAAAGGTAGTAAAACAATTAAGGTGGCCATTTTGAACCAGCAAAACCAGCGTACTTATGGCCATTAGTGATGAGACAAAGACACATTGATTTTTGGTGTGTATGTATTGCATTCATCCTCCCTCAGCTGATCCATCTGGAGATCAAGCCAGCCATCAGGAACCAGATCATCAGAGAGCTACAGGTGCTGCTTTTGTTATTTAATTTAGCATTATCAATATCATGTTTAAACCAAATCAATTCTTAAACAAGAGTATTCCTTATGTGTTTAAACCCACCTCTCTCGGTCTCCCTCAGTTGCTACATGAGTGTAATTCTCCCTACATCGTTAGTTTCTACGGGTCCTTCTACAGCGATGGAGAGATCAGCATCTGCATGGAACACATGGTAAATGGTGGGGGTGAGAGAGGGTGTCTTTCAAGAGCATGTTCAATAATTTTGGGGAATAGGGTTGAGATAGTAAAGTTGTAAATCAAATCAAATCAAATTTTATTTGTCACATACACATGGTTAGCAGATGTTAATGCGAGTGTAGCGAAATGCTTGTGCTTCTAGTTCCGACAATGCAGTAATAACGAACAAGTAATCTAACTAACAATTCCAAAAAACTACTGTCTTATACACAGTGTAAGGGGATAAAGAATATGTACATAAGGATATATGAATGAGTGATGGTACAGAGCAGCATAGGCAAGATACAGTAGATAATATCGAGTACAGTATATACATATGAGATGAGTATGTAAACCAAGTGGCATAGTTAAAGTGGCTAGTGATACATGTATTACATAAGGATGCAGTCGATGATATAGAGTACAGTATCTACGTATGCATATGAGATGAATAATGTAGGGTAAGTAACATTATATAAGGTAGCATTGTTTAAAGTGGCTAGTGATATATATTTACAACATTTCCCATCAATTCCCATTATTAAAGTGGCTGGAGTTGAGTCAGTGTCAGTGTCAGTGTGTTGGCAGCAGCCACTCAATGTTAGTGGTGGCTGTTTAACAGTCTGATGGCCTTGAGATAGAAGCTGTTTTTCAGTCTCTCGGTCCCAGCTTTGATGCACCTGTACTGACCTCGCCTTCTGGATGACAGCGGGGTGAACAGGCAGTGGCTCGGGTGGTTGATGTCCTTGATGATCTTTATGGCCTTCCTGTAGCATCGGGTGGTGTAGGTGTCCTGGAGGGCAGGTAGTTTGCCCCCGGTGATGCGTTGTGCAGACCTCACTACCCTCTGGAGAGCCTTACGGTTGAGGGCAGTGCAGTTGCCATACCAGGCGGTGATACAGCCCACCAGGATGCTCTCGATTGTGCATCTGTAGAAGTTTATGAGTGCTTTTGGTGACAAGCCGAATTTCTTCAGCCTCCTGAGGTTGAAGAGGCGCTGCTGCGCCTTCTTCACGATGCTGTCTGTGTGAGTGGACCAATTCAGTTTGTCTGTGATGTGTATGCCGAGGAACTTAAAACTTGCTACCCTCTCCACTACTGTTCCATCGATGTGGATGGGGGGGTGTTCCCTCTGCTGTTTCCTGAAGTCCACAATCATCTCCTTAGTTTTGTTGACGTTGAGTGTGAGGTTATTTTCCTGACACCACACTCCGAGGGCCCTCACCTCCTCCCTGTAGGCCGTCTCGTCGTTGTTGGTAATCAAGCCTACCACTGTTGTGTCGTCCGCAAACTTGATGATTGAGTTGGAGGCGTGCGTGGCCACGCAGTCGTGGGTGAACAGGGAGTACAGGAGAAGGCTCAGAACGCACCCTTGTGGGGCCCCAGTGTTGAGGATCAGCGGGGAGGAGATGTTGTTGCCTACCCTCACCACCTGGGGGCGGCCCGTCAGGAAGTCCAGTACCCAGTTGCACAGGGCGGGGTCGAGACCCAGGGTCTCGAGCTTGATGACGAGCTTGGAGGGTACTATGGTGTTGAATGCCGAGCTGTAGTCGATGAACAGCATTCTCACATAGGTATTCCTCTTGTCCAGATGGGTTAGGGCAGTGTGCAGTGTGGTTGAGATTGCATCGTCTGTGGACCTATTTGGGCGGTAAGCAAATTGGAGTGGGTCTAGGGTGTCAGGTAGGGTGGAGGTGATATGGTCCTTGACTAGTCTCTCAAAGCACTTCATGATGACGGATGTGAGTGCTACGGGCGGTAGTCGTTTAGCTCAGTTACCTTAGCTTTCTTGGGAACAGGAACAATGGTGGCCCTCTTGAAGCATGTGGGAACAGCAGACTGGTATAGGGATTGATTGAATATGTCCGTAAACACACCGGCCAGCTGGTCTGCGCATGCTCTGAGGGCGCGGCTGGGGATGCCGTCTGGGCCTGCAGCCTTGCGAGGGTTAACACGTTTAAATGTCTTACTCACTTCGGCTGCAGTGAAGGAGAGACCGCATGTTTTCGTTGCAGGCCGTGTCAGTGGCACTGTATTGTCCTCAAAGCGGGCAAAAAGTTATTTAGTCTGCCTGGGAGCAAGACATCCTGGTCCGTGACTGGGCTGTGTTTCTTCCTGTAGTCCGTGATTGACTGTAGACCCTGCCACATGCCTCTTGTGTCTGAGCCGTTGAATTGAGATTCTACTTTGTCTCTGTACTGGCGCTTAGCTTGTTTGATAGCCTTGCGGAGGGAATAGCTGCACTGTTTGTATTCAGTCATGTTACCAGACACCTTGCCCTGATTAAAAGCAGTGGTTCGCGCCTTCAGTTTCACACGAATGCTGCCATCAATCCACGGTTTCTGGTTTGGGAATGTTTTAATCGTTGCTATGGGAACGACATCTTCAACGCACGTTCTAATGAACTCGCACACCGAATCAGCGTATTCGCCAATGTTGTTGTCTGACGCAATACGAAACATCTCCCAGTCCACGTGATGGAAGCAGTCTTGGAGTGTGGAGTCAGCTTGGTCAGACCAGCGTTGGACAGACCTCAGCGTGGGAGCTTCTTGTTTTAGTTTCTGTCTGTAGGCAGGGAACAAAATGGAGTCGTGGTCAGCTTTTCCGAAAGGGGGGCGGGGCAGGGCCTTATATGCGTCGCGGAAGTTAGAGTAACAATGATCCAGGGTCTTTCCACCCCTGGTTACGCAATCGATATGCTGATAAAATTTAGGGAGTCTTGTTTTCAGATTAGCCTTGTTAAAATCCCCAGCTACAATGAATGCAGCCTCCGGATAAATCGTTTCCAGTTTGCAGAAAGTTAAATAAAGTTCGTTCAGAGCCATCGATGTGTCTGCTTGGGGGGGGATATATACGGCTGTGATTATAATCGAAGAGAATTCTCTTGGTAGATAATGCGGTCTACATTTGATTGTGAGGAATTCTAAATCAGGTGAACAGAAGGATTTGAGTTCCTGTATGTTTCTTTCATCACACCATGTCACGTTAGTCATAAGGCATACGCCCCCACCTAATGCAGGTAGACTCAGACCTTGTCATACTGTGAAGTGTTTATGTCAGGTTGTTGTGACTGAGTGGCTCTCCTCTCTTCCTGCAGGATGGGGGCTCTCTGGACCAGGTGCTGAAAGAGGCCAGGAGGATCCCTGAGGAGATCCTGGGGAAAGTCAGCATCGCTGTGAGTATCATCAAACTAGGGGTGTTTTTATTATTTTTATTTAACCTTTATTTAACTAGGTGTGTGCCTAGTAGTTGGACAAAACGAGTATCGTAACGGATATGGGCAATATTTTTGATGCCATTATGATCAGAGTACTTTTTTTGTAATTATCCGTGATGGGTGTTAATTTTCAGGTGACGGCATCTTTCTCATGTCATTCAGTTGTGCAAGGTTCTACATGGTCTAAGTAATTCAACTGGCTAGTTTGCATGTATGTTAAGAGAAGGGTGGGCTTTACGTTGAACTTGCTGCTCTGATTGGATAGTCTATTTATCCATCCACTCGCTTCATAATTTCACCTGATCAGTTTTCCTCGCATGTTTTCAGTCCGATCATTTCTATTGTTGCTGCCTGTTAATATGATAAATCACATGGTGAGGACGTTGTTTATCAATGTGCGTAATATCTAACAAGCGGAGCGAAGGTAGGTGAGAAAATATGAAATGCTGATGTTCATTCTGACTGAATGACAGCTAACTAGGCTGCCCGCTGCAAATTGAGGAAACAGACACACCCCTCCGTGCGCTGCTCCTAAACTGCAGCTTTTTCTTGCAGTGAGAATGTGCAGGGAGGTATTTTGCCAACATCTATTTGGGCAAATTAAAACACTTTTCGATCATCAGTATCATCTGATACAACTGGCAACTACGAATACGGCCATGTCGGCACACCCCTACAACAAACCATAGCTAGCTACATATGAAGATAGTAATGCATGTCTATTGTTTCCCAAAGGATAGATATAGTGTGTGACAATTCCAAGTGTCCTCTTGAAACTGGACAAAAACGGCAACATTTTCACATCTTCACAGGTTCTAAGAGGGTTAGCGTATCTACGAGAGAAACACCAGATCATGCACAGAGGTACACATTGATGCTATGCATTTGAATTTACGTACAGTGTATAGGTAGATCTATTTTTCACTGCGTTTCTTCTGTGCCTGTGTGTTTTTAGCAATATGCCTGCCAAGTCTAATGTACCCTCCTGTCCCCCAGACGTAAAGCCCTCTAATATCCTGGTCAACTCTCGTGGGGAGATCAAGCTCTGTGACTTCGGGGTGAGCGGCCAGCTGATAGACTCCATGGCCAACTCCTTCGTGGGAACACGTTCCTACATGTCGGTGAGTACCCCTGATTCTGTTTGCTTGTGTATTTGTGTGAGAGAGTACGTGTGTGTGTAAGCCATCTATCTCTGTCTCTAACCAACAGCCGGAGAGATTGCAGGGCACTCACTACTCTGTCCAGTCTGATGTGTGGAGCATGGGACTGTCTCTGGTGGAGCTGTCTATCGGCCGGTATCCCATCCCCCCGCCTGACGCCAAGGAGCTGGAGGCCATCTTTGGCCGACCCATCATGGACGGGACCGAGGGAGAAATGCACAGCAGCACCTCTCCCCGACCCAGACCCCCCGGGGGCAGACCTGCCAGCGGTCAGAACACACACACACACCCACAGCCTCTTTCGCAGATAGCGATCATTTACATATTTGTACTGATCTCAATAATGTTTTACTGTTAATCAGGCCACGGTCCTGCAATGGCCATCTTTGAGCTGCTGGACTACATCGTCAACGAGGTGAACACTGCTGAGGATTACCCCCCCATGGCCATATATAGATAGAAGAATGCAAATGATTGTCATGGAATGGAAGCTAGAATAGAACATGACCAAACTACTGTTATAGCCATGGCATGGTGTATAGATGGGCTCGTTATTGATCATGATTTTTGTTACAGCCTCCCCCCAAGCTGCCTCATGGAGTATTCACATCTGATTTCCAGGACTTTGTGACCAGATGGTGAGTTCCCTTCAGTATGAATGATTTATGAATACAATGCCTTGGTTTAATAATTAGATCAAATCCAACTTTATTTGCCACATGCGCTGAATACAGCAAGTGTAGACTTTACCGTGAAATGCTTACTAACAAGCCCTTAACCAACCTTGCAGTTCAAGAAGATCTCACTATCTCAGATTTAAAAAAAAAAAAAAATGAAATTACTGGGACTTTCTTGTGCTTCCTCAGTCTCATCAAGAACCCAGCAGACCGGGCGGACTTGAAGATGCTGATGGTGAGTGTTAGCCTTTGGACTGAAGAGAGAAAGGCTAGCCCTTTGACAGAAAAGCGAGCCATATTGGATTCCAGTCGCTTGCTGTTGGCTGCATAGCTAATGGTTATAATAACTAAAGAGATGTACTGTGACATATCGATCATGTCTATGTTTAGCTGAATCACAGATGTATCTCTGTACTGAGCCATGTGTCTCTTGTGTTTGTTTCAGAACCACACTTTTATCAAGCGATCTGAGGTAGAGGAGATGGACTTCGCTGGCTGGCTCTGTAAAACCATGGGGCTGAACCAACCCAGCACTCCCACACGCACTGCAGACTAAGCACACACTCAAACAGACATGCAGCGGCCTGAACACATACAGACTAATGGGCACACATAGACATGCAGCATATATATATATATATATATATATATCTATATATCTCTCTCTCACACACACACACTTTTATTGTCAGCCACCTCTCCTCCTTCAGGTGATCCAAGTATGAACTGGCCCTAAAGCCTCCATTCAGTCACTCTTCTCTAACCATTAGTGCTGAGCGATTAACAAACATTTCGTAAAAAAAATGTTTTTGTTATAAAACAACTAATTGACGCTCCTTTTTTTTTGTGAGCTCAAATCACTGTTTCTCACGAGAAATCAAGTCAAGAACTACAGTATGTGGGATGCTGGGCTGAAGGGAGTTGTAGTTTTCATTGAGATAATATTAAACCTAGTTCAACGCAGAAACGTGGTAATTAACTACAATGACCTTAATCCGTCTGTTTTCTGTTTTTCCGTCTCGGACAGAGACGTATCAGGGAGGAAGTGGCGAAGCGAGAGGCGTCACTCGCCAAAATATGTCCAAAATAAGCCCAATGCGTTTCTTTGGGCTTATTTTGGACCTAAGCTTGTCACCTGCCTTCACGCCTTTGGGATGATTCCTGTTATTCGGACGGTGACATGAGCATCTCAACATTAAATACAGATCTCTGTACAGATACACTTTCACGCCTGCTAGGTTATGTACACACTGGCTGCATCATGAGAGAGGAATGTACACAACACAATGACGAGAGGGACAGACGCTGTTAGTTATCTACTTTGAAGAACTAGTCAAATGTTTTCAGCAGACAGCTCTCCAGTATAGGCAACATAGGCAGGCTAGCTAAATAGGATGACTAAAACCAGTAGAGTATAGGGAGCACATAAATAACATTAGATGACCTGGCGGACTGCTACTGCCAGAGCAGAGATGATTACTATTATTTTTCATTCCTTAAAGTCAAGTAATCAGATAAAAACTAAGTAATATACACAACTAAAATGTTTTATTTTATTGGAATTGACCCTTTCTATTGATGTCTACCCAATGTGGACCTGACAGACAATGGAATATTTTCAAGGTTTTGGCAATTGAATGTTCACTATTTTAGACTTTGGAATTTCTATTAAAAAACCCTCTAAAATCATTGTGAATCCTTATTTCAGCGTGCATTAAATTTTTCAAACATCAAAATGAATAACTGAACCGACCTCAAAGCACTAATCGCTCAGCACTACTAACCATGTCAGAAACAAACCCTCAGTTACAACTGTAATCAGGATTGCTTCACTGATTGGGTTGGGCCAACCCCTCATTGTCAGATTCAGCTATCATACTGTAACATAAGCCTGCATCGCCATCCCCTTGTTGTCTGGATGTTGTAATCTACAGTATCAACGGGATGTCATCGAGGAGCTTCATTCTCCAGGAAGAGCAGACATCATTTATAAAGTGAAAGATTGCTCTGGTCAGAAGCTTAATGTACACATGCTTCCTAGCCGAGCTCTGTGTGAGTTAACAGTCTTCACAGGTCACCATGTTGGCACCAAATGTTTGGGTTTTGACATGTCTATCTACCTGCTACAACTTCCCCTAAACTCCTTTTCTTGTTTTGGGTTGCTTTAACATTGGAAGCCTTTTGAGCAGAGAGGTTATGCAGAAATATGCCCCCCCCAAGTCAGGAAATCCGGAAAGTTGAGCAAGACCTATTTCTGTTTCCTGAGTATGATCAACATCTACATTTCATCTGTTTCAAGAAGATATTCTTTTGTGTATCTTATTTATTTAGCTTTTCAATTACGATTCACTCGGTGGGAACAGTAACCTCAACGTCAATCACTGCAGGAACAGTAACCTCAACATCATTGCCCACAGCTACAGTGTGACATTGGTCTTCATGCCAGGCAATTGGTATTATAACAATCATGACTAGGAGTTGATGTACATCACAGGAGGTTGGTGGTAATGGCTGGAGTGGAATAGTATCAAACACATGGATTCCACATTTACTCTGTTCCAGCCCTTATTATGAGCCGTCCTCTCCTTTGCAGTCTCCACTGATGTAGATGTATATATCTTAACATATGAGTATGTCTACACATGTCTTGGTGTATGTGGATTCAGATATGTAAAGCATATATGCATACATTAGTTTATTTTCTTTTGGCAGATGGTTATGAGTGTAGTGTTTGTGTCCATGATGATACTGAAATACTGCACTAATCATGTCTTTCGACCAGGGTAGCGTTTAAGATCAACAATGCTGCTCTGAGGTCCAGACTACAAGTCTAAAGTAGTTTAGTCTCCTTCATCTGCACTGTTCTGAAAGCCAGGATAGGTGAAAACACAATTGAGAATATCTGCTGCCCATGTTTTGCTTTCACCTGTCCAATTATTTTACATCGGTGAAGTTTAAGGCAAGGAAAGGAGACTAGAAAAAGATGCCACTTAAATTACAGGGATGCAACCCTATTGTCGGTGAAAGAGGAAGCCATTTAGACTATTGAGATGCAGCGCTAGTGTCTGTGTCCTGGCCAGACTCCCTCCATCCCTTTGTCTATAGGAGAGATTCATGGCTGACCTGTGTTGGGGAATGAACACACTTTAACCAGAGTAAATTCTATCTTTATATCATAATATACAGTACCAGTTGAAATGTTGGACACATCTAGTCATTCATGAAATAACACAATATGGAATCATGTAGTAATGAAAAAAGTGTTAAACAAATCAAACTATCTTCAAAGTAGCCACCCTTTGCCTTGACTGCTTTGCACGCTCTTGGCATTCTCTCAACCAGCTTCGGGAGGAATGCTTTTCCAACAGTCTTGAAGGAGTTCCCACATATGCTGAGCACTTATTGCCTGCATTTCCTTCACTCTGCGGTCCAACTCATCCCAAACCATCTCAATTGGTTTGTGGTCGGGTGATTGTGGAGGCCAGGTCATCTGAGGCAGCACTCCATTACTCTCCTTGGTTAAATAGCCCTTACACAGCCTGGATGTGCGTTGGGTCATTGTCCTCTTGAAAACAAATGATAGTTCCACTAAGCACAAACCAGATGGAATGGAGAATCGCTGCAGAATGCTGAGGTAGCCATGCTGTGTGCCTTGAATTCTAAATAAATCACAGTGTCACCAGCAAGGCACTATCACACCTCCTCCCTGCTTCACGTTGGGAACTAGACATGCAGAGATCATCCTTTCACCTACTCTGCGTCTCACAAAGACATGGCGGTCGGAACCAGAAATCTCTAATTTTGACTCATCAGACCAAAGGACAGATTTCCACCGGACTAATGTCCATTGTTTGTGTTTCTTGGCCCAAGCAAGTCTCTTCTTATTGGTGTCATTTAGCAGTGGTTTCTTTGCAGCAATTTGACCATGAAGGCCTGATTCACGCAGTCTCCTCTGAATGGTTGAATTTGAGATGTCTGTTACTTGAACTCTGTGAAGCATTTATTTGGGCTGCAATCTGAGGCAGGTAACAAATGAATTTATCCTCTGCAGCAGAGGTAACTCTGGGTCTTCCTTTCCTGTGGCGGTCCTCATGAGAGCCAGTTTCATTATAGTGCTTGATGGTTTTTGCATCTGAACTTGAAGAAACTTTCAAAGTCCTTAATGTTCTGGATTGACTGACCTTCATATCTTAAAGTAATAATAGACTGTTGTTTATCTTTGCTTATTTCAGTTGTTCTTGCCCTAATATGGACTTGGCCCTATTTGGTAAAATACCATCTTCTGTATACCACACCTACCTTGTCACACCACAACTGATTGGCTCAAATGCATTAAGAAGGAAAGAAATTCAACAAAGTAACTTAACAAGGCACACCTGTTAGTTGAAATGCTTTCTGGTGACGACCTCATGAAGCTGGTTGAGAGAATGCCAAGAGTGTGCAATGCTGTCATCGAGGCAAAGGGTGGTTACTTTGAAGGATCTCAAATATAAAATACATTTTGATTTGTTTACCACTTTTATGGTTACTACATGATTCCATATATGTTATTTCATAGTTTTGATGTCTTCACTATTATGTAGAAAATAGTAAAAATACAAAAAAAAACTTGAATAAGTAGGTGTCCAAACTTTTGGTACTATATATATATATATATAGTGGGGCAAAAAAGTATTTAGTCAGCCACCAATTGTACAAGTTCTCCCACTTAAAAAGATGAGAGAGGCCTGTAATTTTCATCATAGGTACACTTCAACTATGACAGACTTGCTGGTATTTTGGCCCATTCCTCCATGCAGATCTCCTCTAGAGCAGTGATGCAGTGTGTGAAAACCTTGTGAAGACTTACAGAAAACGTTTGACCTCTGTCGTTGCCAAGAAAGGGTATATAACAAAGTATTGAGACAAACTTTTGTTATTGACCAAATACTTATTTTCCACCATAATTTGCAAATAAATTCATTAAAAATCCTACAATGTGATTTTCTGGATTTTTTTTCTCTCATTTTGTCTGTCTAGGTTGAAGTGTACCTATGATGAAAATTACAGGCCTCTCTCATCTTTTTAAGTGGGAGAACTTGCACAATTGGTGGCTGACTAAATACTTTTTTGCCCCACTGTATATACATACACACACACATACAGCAGGGTATGGATATGCCATTGAAATAAGTGCATTTCTGTATCCTGGGGGGGTTAAGGGCCTTTCGCTGCTTTCTTTGGTTCATTTTGTGTATTTCTTCTAAATAACGTTTAAAAACTAGGAATGGTTTGTCCCACGGCAAAACCGTCTAAGCTTTGTCTTTGTAAGTCATAATTGTCAATAAATGGTATGTGTTGTCACAACGGAACACGGGACTCTTATTGTGCTCTTCTGGAAGCATTACACTCATGCCACCACTAGGGGGCAGTATAGAAATTCATAGGCATCGTCAGAGGCGCTTAGGGTAGAATTACCCCTCAGGCACAGATATAGGACCAGTTTCCCAAGAGGGGAAAAATGCAAATCTGACCTTAGATTAGTGTCTAAAACAGGGGTGTCAAACATACAGCCCGTGGGTGGTTTGAATAAAAAATATATACATATTTATACTTTGAGGGGGCATTAACTCATACCTTAAAATCACTAAAACCACATTGAAACTGTAGAAATGCTAATGAGCCTACATATATACAGTTCCTTGACTGTCCAGCTCACTGATAATCACAGAATTGAAAGCTAAACAGTCAAGGAGTATAGAAAATTCCAAAAATGATGGATAGATTATTATCTTTTGTTCATTTTGACGGTGAGGAAATATAACATTTCAGTGTGGACCTCCTGGACCTTGTTGAAGACCGAATGTGGCCCCCAGTGCAAAATTAGTTTGACACCTCTGGTCTAGGAACAACTTCATCATATTTCCTCAAAGGCCACTTTAGTAGAGTCATGAGAAGCAAAGGCATGTCAGGTTCAACAAATTCCCCACAGCCTACCTTAGCTATGTGCTGCGTTAATAATATTCTGGTTGTGTGTGTGTGCGTGTTTGCATTCTCGCATTCTTCTGTGCGTGTGTCAGTGGAAGCTGCTGGGAGGAGCTATAGGAGGACGGGCTCATTGTAATGGTTGAAATGGAACAGAATCATACATGAAGTTTCCATATGTTTGATGTGTTTGATACTGTTCCATTTATTCCATTCCAGCCATTACAATGAGCTGTCCTCCTATAGCTCCTCCCACCAGCCTCCACCGGTGTGTGTGTGTGTGTGTGTGTGTGTGTGTGTGTGTGTGTGTGTGTGTGTGTGTGTGTGTGTGTGTGTGTGTGTGTGTGTGTGTGTGTGTGTGTGTGGGTGTGTATGCTTGTGTTGGGGTTGTAGGAGATAAGTCTAAAGCTTCGAGAGCTCAGATTGTAGCAGTGTGTGTGTGCAGGTTTTTGTATATGTCTTTGTGTGTGTATGCACGTTTGGGTGTGGTGGGGGCAGGTCTAGAACTTGGAGAGGTGGGGGGCTGTGAGGGAGATTTGGGGGGCTCTAAGACACTGCGGCAGTAAAACAGCAAAGTCTGCAGTGATTAATATGCAAATATGCAAATGAGAGGGTAATTAAGATCCTGCATTCGTCAGTGGCTCTTTGATTGCTAATGAATTCCAATCTGCAAGAAAGGGGGAGGGGGAGATGAGAAAAAGACTAGTAAAAAAGAGAGAAAAGAGAGATGGAGAAGAGTAGAGAGAGGTATATTGCACCTCTATTCACGTTCTGTGTAAACCGGAAAGGGTAATGGGGGTCCATCATGAATGAGTGAATGAATGCTTAGATGGATGAATGAAAAGTAGATTAATGCTTTGATTTATTGTCATGACAGAATGTCTCTGTCAGAGAGGGATGGGTGTGGTTGTTGTTTAACAGTGACTAACGCACATCATCACCAAACACACAGCGTGACGCTAGCCATGCTTGCCACGGGGAGCAAGAGAGATGCATGCTGGTTAACGGTGATGCTTTTGACCCCCGTTGAGATAGAGAGGGAGAGAAAAAGAGAACGTGAGGTTCCCTAGGCAGGGGGGTTTGCAGTGGCAGCATATGTGTCGTGGAGCACGAAGGATGTTATTTTGATATTTTTGGCAAGCAGTAACTTCACACATGGGCAGACACACTGCTGTTATTGTTGTTTCCGTGCTCCCTTGACACACCTAATTCTCTCTCCCTCCCTGCCCATCGCTCACACAATGTACTGTATCACTCTCTCCTTACTTAGCCTTCACCCCCCCACCCATCTCTCTTTCTATCTCTCTGTTGTTCTCTTGGATCTTATGGTAACAACACCTCTTTACAAAACTCATGATAGAGGTCATTGTGTTGCTTTAAAATTAAATTGCCCTTATGCACTGATCTAAGCTTTGTTTTTTGGTTTGTTTTTCATAATAACTGATTCTAGCCGTGATTATGACGGGCTGGTCCTAGATTTGCACTACTGGGAGTATTTTGTGTTTTGTTACAGGAAACAGGAAACCATAGTCACGTTTCAGGAAGCCCCAGGTTGTGCACACTGTACCTGATGCGTGGGTGGCTGCACCGGGGCCTACCACGGAGAGAAGAGAGTTGTGAGTGGAGAGAGAGGGAGCCCAGTGAAAGCGTAGGTGGAGAAGAGGGTGCTTTAGGGTTAGGAAGACGGGGTTCCACGCTCAAAATAGCTTTTCGTACCTTTGCGTAGGCCTATAGGTAAACCATACCACAGTACAATGTTGCTGCAGTGCAAATATTGCTCTACTTATATAAAAACAATCTTTCACGTTTTTACAGAAGAAGTGGTAAGACCTTCCCACAGTCTAGTAAATCTGGGACATGGTAACCTTTTGTCATTAACTGTTCATAGCTGTATGGGGAGGCAAGTATATCTGAAAATGTATAACAGCGATAACATCAACTTAGAATCAGCATAACAATACAGATCATTACAACTTCCACACAGTAGTCAGGACGTAAGGGGGGGAAAGAGCAGGTCTGTATACATCAATGATGTTGCTCTTGCTGCTGGTGATTCTCTGATCCACCTCTACGCAGACGACACCATTCTGTATACTTCTGGCCCTTCTTTGGACACTGTGTTAACTAATCTCCAGATGAGCTTCAATGCCACAGAAATCTCCTTCCGTGGCCTCCAACTGCTCTTAAATGCAAGTAAAACTAAATGCATGCTCTTCAACCGATCCCTGCCCGCACCTGCCCGCCCGTCCAGCATCACTACTCTGGACGGTTCTGACTTAGGAAATGTGGACAACTACAAAAACCTATGTGTCTGGTTAGACTGTAAACTCTCCCTCCAGATTCACATTAAGCATCTCCAATCCAAAATTAAATCTAGAATTGGCTTCCTATTTCGCAACAAAGCATCCTTCACTCATGCTGCCAAACATACCCTCGTAAAACTGACTATCCTACCGATCCATTCGACTTCGTTGATGTCATTTATAAAATAGCCTCCAACACTCTACTCAACAAATTGGATGCAGTCCATCACAGTGCCATCCGTTTTGTCACCAAAGGCCCATATACTACCCACCACTGCGACCTGTACGCTCTCGTTGGCTGGCCCTCGCTTCATACTCATCGCCAAATCCACTGGCAATTCACCATAGCAGCACCCACCCGTAGCACGTGCTCCAGCAGGTATATTTCACTCGTCACCCCCAAAGCCAATTCCTCCTTTGGCCGCCTTTCCTTCCAGTTCTCTACTGCCAATGACTGGAACGAATTGCATAAATACTGAAGCTGGAGACTCATATCTCCCTCACTAACTTTAAGCACCAGCTGTCAGAGCAGCTCACAGATCACTGCACCTGTACATAGCCCATCCATAAATAGTCCATCCAACTACCTCATCCCCATACTGTATTTATTTATTTATTTTGCTCCTTTGCACCTCAGTATCTCTACTTGCACATTCATCTTCTGCACATCTATCACTCCAGTGTTTAATTACTATATTGTAATTACTTTGCCACTATGACCTATTTATTGCCTTACCTGCCTTATCTTACCTCATTTGCACACACTGTAGACTTTTTCTACTGTATTATTGACTGTATGTTTGTTTACATACAACAACTCTGTGTTGTTTTATGTGTCGAACTGCTTTGCGTTGTCTTGGCCAGGTCGCAGTTGTAAATGAGAACTTGTTCTCAACTAGCCTACCTGGTTAAATAAAGGTGAAAAGAAATAAAAGGAAACGAGGTGAACATCTCATTGTGGGTCTGTGAAGCCACACGTGTGGTAGGCTCTGGGTTCTCGTGAAGCCTGGATCAGATGTACAGTACCAGTTAAACGTTTGGACACACCTACTCATTTCTACATTGTAAAATAATAGTGAAGACATCAAAACTATGAAATAACACATATGGCATCATGTAGTAACCAAAAAAAGTGTTAAACAAGTCAACCGCTGTGTCTTTGTGCGACGGAGTAGGTGAACGGAGGATATCTTTATGTGTGTGGTACCCACCATGAAGCATGGAGGAAGAGGTGTGATGGTGTGAGGGTGTTTTACTGGTGACACTGTCAGTGATTTATTTAGAATTCAAGGCCCACTTAACCATCATGGCTACCACAACATTCTGCAGCAATACACCATCCCATCTGGTTTGCGCTTAGTGGAACTATCATTTATTTTTCAACAGGACAATGACCCAAAACACAACTCCATGTTGTATACTTTGACGAATCTAAAATATATTTTGATGTTTAACACTTTTTTATTTCTACATGATTCCATATGTGTTATTTCATAGTTTTGATCTGTTCACTATTATTCTACAATGTCGAAAATAGTAAAAAATAAAGAAAAACCCTTGAATGAGTAGGTGTGTCCAAACCTCTGACTGGTACTGCAGTTCAACTCAATACCTTTAAAAAAATATATATTATCTTGAAACACACATACACACTATATGAGCCGCAGACACATGCTGTGTTTGTTTGTTTTACCACCAAAAGACTCATTTCACGAGGACCAGGTGCCGAGTCCTGAGTCTGTATCACATGTCATTGCCTCTACAAACCAAAGGGAAAAACCAGGCTCTCTCGTTCTCCTTTTTTTAACACACACACTATACTATACACACTTCATGTCGGACCCAGCTGTTAGTTAGGCTACTTAGTGCCCGACCCCACCTCAACTGATGAAGCTTTGGTTCATTCAGGCAATTAATTATGGACTACTTCCCGCTGTGGAGGGTACACTACAATCATCCAAACTTCTAACTCCTTCGACTACTGATGGACACAAATAATAATGACAGGGGTCTTGGGTTTAAGCCAACGGCCAACACCATTAGTGGGTTTATCATCGTGGGCTTATAGTGACTTAAATCTCAATGATACAAATGGGGTCAGAATTATGGGTCAAAAAGGTTGTGATGACACACTTCAAAGAACAAATATTAAAATTGAAATATTGTGAGTCACAAAAGTTTCATCCTCATCCCAAATAGAGGATGATTGCCCAGAATATTCTATATTAATTAATAACTCATCACAGTAATAGAACTGTTAAACACCTTTCCCTGTGATATGAACTCCTTGGCACATAAAAAAATAGTCAATTTAAGTGGTCTCCCCTTTTTCTCCCTCTCTGTTGCACGCTCACTCTCTCCCTCCCTCCCTCCTGTTCTTTATAACACATGGTATACAGTATGTTGCTGGCCATATAGTTTCCCTACCCCCCACGCTATACAGTCTTACTGTGGTCCCTGGTCTTGTCCACTAATTCTTCACCTCTCAGAGTCTACTAAGTCATAAGCTAGGGCTACTTGGCATGGTTAGTCCTCTCTCTGTGTGTCAGGTCAAGATTTGGTTGCAGAAAGGAAAAATACTGTGTTCTTTTCTCTGCTGATGCATAAGACTCCTGAGCTCACAAGCTGTTTCCACAAAGGGTCGATGTAAAAGCCAAATGCTGCTGCAGTCTGTACTTTTAAAACCTTCAACCACACTTTCACGCCACCGAGGTGGAGCCATTTGTCGAACGCTGTTTTCTGTGACACACACACACACACACACACACATGCTCTCTCTCTCACACACACACACACACACACACACACACACACACACACACACACACACACACACACACACACACACACACACACACACACACACACACACACACACACACACACACACACAAGAAAAGCAGCAATCCTAACCCTGATCTCCCTCCTCAAATAATTTTGTGCAAAAGAAAATAAGAATACTGGTAGGCTAGATTATGATTGTTAATTAAATGTTTACAATCTGTATCCATGTAATCTTATATCATAGATGTTATGTCCCTACCTCCACAATAATATTTCACTAAAGGATAGGATAGGTTTGTACATCAAATTAGGCCTATAATAGATTAAATTAATTAGGAGACTACTAATCTGAACACCAACATTACCTAAGGTTTATGTTTTTTTTTTTTACAGAATTATTCGACTGAATTGTATAAGCCCCGTGGAAAAATATATATGTGTTGCTTGTTGTTGTACCTAATATGAGGATGTATATTTTGCAATAGTTTTCAAGTTGAATAATAGACTTCATCAATAACTGCATCCATTTATGCACCGTTGTTGCTGTTAAAAACATTAATCAAACGCTGTCCTTGGCAGATACTTGATGGGGTAACATTGGAGGCAGGCCCACCGAATACTGTCGATATATATTTGGACCTTCTTGCTGTCAATCAGATTGTTGTGGCATACCATTGGTTGTGCGTCTGCGGTAGCCTTTTATCATTCCATCTCGCACGGTTTCTGGTCTGTCACTCTTCAGTTTTCCGAGGTCTCCTTCCGCAAATCAACGTAGTTCTCATGGCTTGCGATAAAAAAAAATCTGACATTTTAATGCATCGACAATTACACTGATGCTGTACTATATTTGAGTTGATCTCCATATAAAATTGTTACAGGATTGTTATCAAAAATGTGTGTCTGGTTGTAGGGCGTTTGAAATAGGACACCGCTGGTCATTTAACGTTCTCGTACGCCGCGGAGGGATACTCTTTTGGAACCGACAATGTGGAGGCTGTTAAAATGTCTACTCGGAAGATGAAATGGTTACAATTGTAGCAACTAAAATAATCGCATGATATATCACAAGAGTTATGAATCTATTTGCAAACATTGTTTCATTTTCGTGACGTGGACTGTATAACGAACCAAGGGTTTGGTAGAACACACGATATCGTCGTTCGGTCTTCGTCTACAGTCCGGAGTACGGAGAGGGAATCTATCCCCAACTTTATGTTTTTCTCTCTACTCCAGGCGTTCATTTTTTCCCGTTGGATGCCACATAATTGAATAGAGGTTACTGAAAGGTAAATATACCTCATCACACGCCGTACATTTGTGAGTTATATTACGGTTTTGCAGGGGCATTGAGCAACTTCAGCAAATAATTTTGAGTTGTGTGAGTAGCACGGGCGGAGAAAGCGGGGTCTTGAGTTTTGTCCGGCCTGGGTAACGGGAGCGAGCGTGCAGCAGTTAGGCAGTACTTGCAGCCTTGTGGGAAAATACTTCTTTGTTCACTTTGCGCAACATTGTAAAGTTTAAAAGTAACCTAACATGCCCGTTCGAACGGCAAAATTCTCGCAGTGATACTATTGCATTGTCTGTATTAATATTTTATTGAATAACAAGCCACAATTTGTTTTCGAAGGTTCCAAACTTTTGTTAGATATTTAGAGAAACTTCGTGGTGCAGAGGAAAGTTGCGCCCAGAAATGTACGCTTGTCTCAAATGTATGGGTCAAATAGGTTGTTTGGTGTTGTACGTCTTATGTGTATTATGAAGTAAATGTTCAAATTTATCTCAATTCCCAATTATGTGCTCAATATTTTCCACTGTTTATTTCACATTTGGCAGGAAATCCCCCCCCACCCGTGCTGAACCCCTTGAACATAAAAAAAAAAAAACATGTGAAAATATTTTACGCACGGTTCTGAAATTCTTACTTCGATTTTTCATCATAGGTCCGTTGAATTTGATACCCAAAGAGAGCGACGCTTACTCCTTTGTTCTAGCCTTCATCACAAACTTTGCCAGGGCCTGACTCTTTGTTTTAAGTGTATTCGAAGCTACTTAACAACCGGTTTCTCACCCATCTAAAAAACACGTATTTGACGAAATAGTCTGTGTTGACATAACGCGTTCGTTGTTATGGTAAAACCTGCACTCTGGGGATTCCGTCACAATCCGCAGAAAACTATTTACATTCTCCGAAGTCGAGGGCCAGAAGATTTGGGAATGGGACATCCAGAGAAATGTCAGGCAACTGTTAATTCTGTTGCAACTTGACTTTCTGAACCCATCAACGAGATCATAATACATTCATCTTCAATAGAAATGCATGCTTCAGTGTGCTCCATATACTATAGTCATGTCCCTTAAAAACATAATGATTGTTATTCTAAGGGACAGATCGACATTTTACTGGAGGGGAAGGGCTGGTCCAGCTCAAGGTGTCATAATTTTTTTTTTTTTGTTGCCCCTCCCAATGTCAAAAATATTTTCACATTACTGTCCCTTTTGTACAGTGAAATTGACCCCCCAAATAAGCATTACCTCAAAATAATGTTTACAACAAAATTGTACAATTACTAGTAAACCTGTGTTTATAAACGTGGATATCGACTTTGCCACTTTTGTGGCGCAGTCGCTACCACACAGGGGCTACGGGCCAGAAGGTTGGGGGTTCTCAGGCGGGCTCACTCTCTCTGCCTGTTTCATTAAACTACGATCAGAGCAGGCTGTAGAAAATGATCAGCTATGAAGATTTCAGAATATGTTGATGTAATATTTCTAATTATGTTTTCTGCCAACAGGTTTCTGTGCCAATTCACCACACAACCAATAAACAAAGCATACAGACATCGGGCGCTTCAATATTATGGTTTGGTTTTTCAACATCCCAATAAATAGATTGTCATTCTGGACAAACAGAAAATACATCCATCCTTGTAGGCTTACTCAGTATAGAAGTCTTGGCTTGACAAGTTCTGAATGTCATTAAACATGTTGGAGTTTTGTAACCAATCTCTTTCTATTCATCAATTGGCCACTGCACAGTTTGGATTGATTTCAAAGATTTTTTCAAGTGACCGGGATTGCACAATAAGTCACACTTATTTTAATTGTGGTCCCAATTTTTTTTTTTTTTTTACATGAATACAATTACAGAGATGAATAAAACATTATGCTCAACCTCCAGATGAGTATGAGGGGGGAGTTGAAGTACAATTCCTACAAGCTTGTTTGTCTGGTAGCTTATTGTTTAGATGCTTGCGGCTGCTGGTGAACCATGATGTGCAGCATAATCAAAGTGACACTGGACTAGTGCACTAGCTAGGTTTCCATCCAATTGGCGACAGGTTCTTCATAAAAACAATGTGCTGTTATAGGAAATTTGGCACCAGACGGCAAGACGGGGAATATTTTAATTTACTGGACATTTGAAAAATGTACCAGACATCCGTATGCTTTCAGTTCTGACCTGGCACAGCCAGCGCCATCAATAAACAAGGGATATTGGCCAAATGAGTCATATTAATGTGTCCTTAACAGCCTATAACACATTTCCAAAAACACTATTAATTGTATTTCAATGTGTATCATTTGATTTATAGCCTACTTTCCTAAAAAAATGATTGTCCACTTCACCTTTCGGCTTCAGAGATTTGAGTAGTAAATGTATCAGGGCATTGCATGCGTGGGCTTAGGTGTCCGCTGTATTATATGAGCTGGAGAGTGAATGTAAACCAGGGAAAAAACGCACTGCCCTCCCCTATTTTGGACCACCTCTCCCCCCACTACATTTCGATCTGTCCCTAGAAGGGTACCTATACCCTATTTGTGATAACATTGCCAACAGTTAAACATTTTATAAGGAGCCCAAACTGAGTTTTGTATGTGGCCCCTCATGTTCTTTGCACCTCACTGTGTGTTGGCCCTTGGCCATGAGTTGCTGCCTGCCTGAGGGAAGGCACACATTGGTCACTCATTCTTGCTCTATTGATATGTCTGAAATGTATCAATCCATTCACACACAACCAGAACCCAGTGCTTGTCAATGCCTGAGCTGTTCATAACTTCGATGATGGTGTAGGTTGATTATGGAACACAGATTTGGTAGCCTAAACCTTAAGTTACTACAGGGTGAATCCTCACCAAACCAGGACAAAAGAAGAGCAGTGGCCATTAGGACTCTAATAGTAAATGTGATACTTCTAACATTTAACTAAATGGGGACAGTAGGTTTTTAAAAATTAAATAAAAAACAGTTGGCCGCATCCTGATGTCAACTACAGAGGACATGTATTAACAAGCTCTTATTTAATATAAAAATATTACACTGCTCTGAAAACTCAACAAACTGTTCCTGAGATATTTACTTATGAGAAACAATTTCAATATCAAACTCACAAAAAATATAATTACATAATTATGCACATTTACATCAAATGTGCCAATTGTGATGGTAGCCATTTTGAAGAACCATATTATTTGTTTTATCAGGGTGACACCCCAACACGTTATATTGTAGTCCTCTGTAGCTCAGTTGATAGAGCATGATGTTTGTAACATCAGGATAGTGGGTTCGATCCCTGGGACTACCCATAGGCTAAATAAAAATTCATGCATGACTAAGTCACTTTGGATAAAAGTCACTGCTAAATGGTGTTTATTATTATATTAAAAGCTCAGAATGTCATCTCAAAGATACAGCAGAACCTAACGCAGCGGCATGTATGGCCTTAGAGTTACGGACCAAAAACACATGTCCCATAAGAGATGACAAAAATGAATGTCAGGGTCTCAGAAGGTTGTTACATTTGGACCTTTCCCAGCTCTCTAAGACTCCATAATGGTTTCTCTATAAGTGCTACAAGGCACAAGTTAGTGTCGTATGAAGCTTTGCTACACTTGCTCTGAAATATGTGTTGTATATTGATTTCAATAATTTTCTTACATTCATTTATAAATATGCATATAGAAAAAAATAGTTACTTTATTTGGTATATTTTCCTAATATATTGTTGAACATAATATACTCTACAGGCATATCAAAGTTCCAGAGTGAGGTCTCTGCCAGTTTTCAAGTAACTGCCCATTTTATACAGAGAAATTGGCATAGTAGGCAATGTAACCAATCACAGCCCTCCTTTTACCTGCATCATTGCACATTCTGCAAATCACCAGCAGAGGGCAACCATTTTGAATCCATTTTCACATTCACCCTGTTGGTAATGCTTACAAACTGGATCATAATGCTAAAAGTAGCAGAGATCCCACTCTGGGACTTTGATATTCCCATCAAGTATATTATGTAAAATTTGCCCGAATCAAAAATAGTGTTTTCAATATTCATGTTTATTTTTCAATATTCTGAAAATTGTTATTTTAAATCAAAATACAACTCATATTACAGAGCAAGCGGTCAAGCTTCATATGACACCAATGTTTGCTTTGTAGAACTTGCAGATAAAGGAGGTAAGGCCAAGATGTCATGGACATGCCAACTGATTATTTATTTCTCAATTGTTCTATTAGATACATGTCAGATGTCAATCTTTGGATTAATTGTTGTATAGATCCCCCAAATCATAGTTTTTGATGTCTTGTCACATTTACCCTGAAAACTCTGAAGTTTATGAGAAGGCACTTCAGACCTATGTTGTGTTCATCAGGTACAAACAGGAAAAGGTTGTGAAACAGAAAATAACTAGGTTTGTTTTTTCCCCTAAGTATCTGGGGTTACTGGTGTGGCATTTCATACCGAATGTAATAGCCTTTGATGCTGTGGCTTGTTGGTGAGAAATGATCTTCCAACAGGTTAGTTTCTGAGGTTGCCAAGGCAGCCAGCAGGGAGGACAAAGTCATCTATTGGCCTTGTGGTGTAATCAGAAGTTGTACTCCACTTAGTGTGTCTGATGTGGGCTAGGACAGGGAAAACTCAGAATTAATGTAACACTAGATTTGGATTAAGGCTCTCAACCTGTATTACCCAATGATTGAAGCAGTGCTGTAGAAGCTCATCTCAGAGTGTAAGTTTGTCAGTTTCTGTACCTCAAAAGGAATTCCTGTTTTATAGATTGAGCTATGTAGCACAAATCTGCAGGCCACAATCTTAAATGAATGGGAAATATTTACAGCATCTAATTCAATAATGGGAGGATAACCCTGGTAGCAGTGAAATAATTAGCAGGCTAGATAACCAAGTGGGACAACCACATAGCTATTTTAACCTTAGGTTAACCTAAGATGAATGCACTAACTGTTAGTTGCTTTGGATAGGGGCGTCTGCTATATTCGACTAAAATGTAAATGCTATATTTGTGCCATGTTATCTACTTGGAGACCATTGAATGATGTGTGTGTCATTACGATGACTCAATGCTGATGATATTTACATCATGATGTAATGAGTTACTCTGCTCTATGCATTTAATGTGGCCGACTGGGTTTCAAACAGACCAGATACACCTTCGCGTAAAGACCGTTTTAGCCCACTGGGCTAAAGCCTATTTATGGGAGCACCTTGTTTGCTCAGGGAGCAAACTTGAGTCTTCAGTTCTCAGAGAAGGTCTCTTATCACAACACCTCCTACATGCTCTCCCATATGTGAAGTGATGTTCAAGGGACATTGTAATGTGGTGTATCCATTTCAAATAGAGGTCTAACCAACAACACAGTAAAACAAGTGGTTGCAATCAAGTTAATTGTTTGTAAAGAGGAATATTGATGTCGGTATAGGCAATCTTTTGGGGGTGGATTTGAATCATGAAGCAGAAAATGTACCTTTTACACAGGAATCAATCGAGTAGGATTTGACTTCACACTTTTGTCACTGAGATTCTTGTCTTCTGTCCATTTCAACTATTTGTACCTTAATCCAGACTTGACAAAATGACAGTCCTCTCCCCTCTCCCTAGTCAGTTGCTGAGACTGTGAGGGACTAAGGAACAGCAGCAGAGAATGGCTACAGTGGGGACAGACAAGGAGCTCAGCGACCTGCTGGATTTCAGCGCGGTAAGAGATCTTGGCTGTCAACAGCCCTACAATATCTTTGAATATCTTAGACTATAATGATAGAATCTTTGTTCAGAACACTTCCTTCAAGAAAGTAATAGGTTGTTTGTAGTCAAATATATGTCATCTCTTATGAAGGGATGAGCAGCAATAACTGAATTGCTGCAACCTATGCTTTTTATTGTATCAACAAGACAGTGTTTCTCTACACACATCAAGATAGACATGACGAAGATCCGTTTGAATCTTGTTACTATAAAGAAACGAAAGTTGTGGAGCACGAGTGCATGGGCATTGTTGTATTATTTGCGATAATGGGTTGGTACATAAGTGGAAGAATAGCATGGTATCAATCAGTCTGTGTTGTCATTGGGCAGTTGTTGTGAGTCACTCGCATCAATGAGTCAGCCCAAGCTTGGCATGTTTAGATTGCTTCCCACAGTTGACAGCTGCTGGAGTCTGTTGTAACTGAGAATGACAAAATCGTTCTATCGGATAGGTTAAATTGGCACCTAGCACCAAACAATGTAACATCAGAGGTGTAGTATAAGTTATTATATCTGGGTGGTTAGAGCCCTGGATGCTGATTGGCTGAAAGCCATGGTATATCAGACCGCATACCACAGGTATGACAAAACATGTATTTTTACAGCTCTATTTACGTTGGTAACCAGTTTATAATATCAATAAGGCACCTTGTGGGTTTGTGATATATGGCCAATATACCACGGCTAAGACACTCCATGTTGCGTCGTGCATAAGAACAGGCCTTAGCCATGGTGTATTGGCCATATACCACACCCCCTCGTGCCATATTGGTTAAATGTACTTTGTCTATTAATTAAGTAAGCAGCTTGGGTTCCTGTAGTCTAGTGAAGGTGACTACTAATGATGAAGTGTTTAGCCACAGGGTAGACATTTCCCAAAGCATAGATACCAAAAGGAGACTTCTGTTATTTTAAAAATATTTTTTAAGACTTCGGTGCAGTTTTTTTTCTGGTTGAATGTTTTTGACCCCGTGTCTCTGGTTGAATGTTTTTGACCCCGTGTCTCTGGTTGAATGTTTTTGACCCCGTGTCTCTGTTTGAATGTTTTTGTCTCTGTTTGAATGTTTTTGACCCTGTGTCTGTCTACGTTTCAGATGTTTGCACCTCCGGTGTTGAATGGGAAGAACAGGCCCACCACTCTAGCCAGCAGCCAGTTCGGAGGCACTGGTAAGACTAGCCCTTTGGTTTTAATACAAAAATAAAGTCAATATGCACTGACTGTTTGCGGCTCCCATTTTAAATGGTCCCGGTAACGGGATGGGTGCATCAACAAGTTATTGTGCTTCTTCTTGAGCCACTCCTTTGTTGCCTTGGCCGTGTGTTTTGGGTCATTGTCATGCTGGAATACCCATCCACGACCCATTTTTTAAAAACAAAGCCGAGGGATGGTACAAACATTTAATAATTTCAGTCAAAATGGTCTTCAGGTGACCTCTGTGATCGTACAACAGCATTGTTCTTCATATGTAACCAATATGATCAAAATTGGTCAACGCCTACTTATCCCTGGGGCGGCAGGGTAGCCTAATGGTTAGAGCGTTGGACTAGTAACCGGAAGTTCAAACCCCCGAGCACACAAGGTACAAATCTGTCGTTCTGCCCCTGAACAGGCAGTTAACCCACTGTTCCTAGGCCGTCATTGAAAATAAGAATTTGTTCTTAACTGACTTGCCTAGTTAAATAAAGGTAAAATTTAAAAAAATATTCTAAGTAATTCATTCATTTTTTAAACTGGTACTGGGCTACCTTCAGGTGAGGCGTGTGGGCGTTCTATAGCAGAACAACCAACATGTTTGTGAGAGACTCACCTTTCCATAGAGGGGTCATAATAGTTTGTTCGCCAAACCGTTCAGACAGCAGATCGGCGGTACCGACTCGGGAGAGGTCACATGATGCTTGTGGGGGTCGCAGAGTAAAACAACCAACATGTACAATGCCTTCAGAAAGTATTCACACCCCTTGGCTTTTTTCTAATTTGTTGTTACGAGGTGGGAGATCGATTGAATTGTCTTTGTTCTTTTTTGTGTGTGTCAATGATCTACACAATACACTGTCAAAGTAGAAGAAAAATTCCAACATTTGTAAAAATGTATGAAAATAAAACGTATCTTGATTATTCAACCTCCTGAGTCAATACATGTTAGAATCACCTTTTTCAGAGTCTTTCTGGGTAAATCTCTAAGAGCTTTGCACACCTGGATTGCACAATATTCTTTGAAAAATTCTTCAAGCTCTGTCAAGTTGGTTGATCATTGCTAGACAGTAGGGCTGAGCGATTGACCTATATTTAGTTGTATTCTTTTGGTTATTGAAATGCACTACTCGACTGAGGGACATTACATGTCTGTGTGGGGTACAGAGAGGTATGGGGGTAGTCAAGTCATGTTAAACACCATTGTACACAGAGTGAGTCCATGCAGGTAATTTGACTTGTTAAGCAAATGTTTACTCCTGAATTTATTTAGGCTTGCCATAACAAAGGGCTTGAATAGTTTTTGATTCAGGACTTCATGTTTACATTTTTTATGAATATTTTTTTAAATTCACTTTGACACTATGGTCTAATGTGTAGATCGGTGACACAATCTCAATTTAATAAATGTTCAGGCTGTCATACAACAAAATGTGAACACTTTCGGTGGGTGCTGTTCATGAGTCTCACCCATCCATAAAGGGCTCGTAATAGTTTGAAGGCCAAACCGTTCCACGCTACAGACATTTTTGTGAGAAGACTAATTCCGTGATGTCTCGTGGTCTGACAAACACCGCTGTAGCTCCTCCACCTTTCACCAAAGATGCGGAAGGCCGACAGCGGTGGATTTGGTGGATTGAGACTTAGACATGCAGAGGGTTTGTTGTTACATGGGCTATCTTAAACGGACATTTTTTTTATGGGGATTTTAATTATGCTAATTTGACTTCTGTGGGGCTGCGGAAATTGATTTGAGGGTTATTAAAGGAACAGCATGACAGTGATAGGCTATTACAGGCCCAACTATACTTTCTCTTATTCCTTCCTAGAACCCTCTCACTGTCCCACCTCTGACCCCTCCATCCCCCCTACAGCCCTCGTGGGGAGTGCTGTCTGGAGTCAAATCCCAGTAGCTGTATCAATACTCCAAATATGCTAAAATGGCATGCTGTCCTTCATTACCAGTGAGGGTTCAAAGGATTGGATAGCATTCCACCATATTGCTTCCACCTGTCTCGTCCTGCTAGATCATTGATCATAAAGGAAAGTTAATGAGGGAAAGAAGCTAGTTAAAACAGACTGAACCAGCCCCCCCCCCTTCCCCCTCCAGGTGTCCCCCTCCCTCACCTTCTCAGCTGCTGCCTCTCCATGTTCTACTGAGGGTGTAAAGACCAGTGGGGTGATGGGAATGACCCTATTCACCCCCCACCTCTCAACCGGTGGAAGAAAAAATATTTCTGTTTCTTTGCTCCTCCTCACCTCCAATCAACCACCATCCCTCGATAGGCCCCATCTCCTCTTGTTGACAACCATCCAAAGATCAACACAAGAACCATGCTCCACATCCAACTACTGTCCTCTCTCGGTCTCAAACCACCTTGCTTCAACCCTCTTTCCCCCAATCACTTGCCCTCATCCTCTCTCCTCCACCACCTTCATTCACCCTCCTCGAACCTCTGAACTGTTGCTGTAGGTCCTTTCAGCTCCTAACTGAATAGAAACAGGATATTGAAGTAGCAGAAATAAGATGAAAAGGACGGGCAGGGTTGAGGCCAGGGACCCAAACTACAGCTTGAGTGCCACTTAGATCTTATTTTGTAGCAACAAAAGGTGCACGTTTACAAAAGGTCCTTACTGTTCTCAATCCAACGGCTGCTCCTGGCATTGTTTTGCAGCCCTCAGCCCAGGTCTCCACAATGCTCATTAGAGGCCCAGACAAAGGGTCTTGGCTGCTGAGAGAGAACTGGATAGGCAGGCAACATATGTGGCCCAGTGTATGATTTCACCCAGGAACCCCCCAGCCCCCTCACCCCACCCATATTTTCACAATGAGAATGATGAGGCTTTCTGAGGGAAGGTTCTGGATCTCTCTGCCATACCTTCTCCTTGGTACCATTAGTTAGTATCTTCTCTGCATTGCCTTTTTATATAGATTTTGATTTAGATGAGCTGTTTTTCTCTGGTGCTCGGGCTCATCCCTGTCGGGTGTAAAATGGCTGTTTTTCTCTGGTGCTCGGGCTCATCCCTGTCGGGTGTAAAATGGCTGTTTTTCTCTGGTGTTCGGGCTCATCCCTGTCGGGTGTAAAATGGCTGTTTTTCTCTGGTGCTCGGGCTCATCCCTGTCAGGTGTAAAATGGCTGTTTTTCTCTGGTGTTCGGGCTCATCCCTGTCGGGTGTAAAATGGCTGTTTTTCTCTGGTGTTCGGGCTCATCCCTGTCGGGTGGAAAATGGCTGTTTTTCTCTAGTGTTCGGGCTCATCCCTGTCGGGTGTAAAATGGCTGTTTTTCCTCTGGTGCTCGGGCTCATCCCTGTCGGGTGTAAAATGGCTGTTTTTCTCTGGTGCTCGGGCTCATCTCTGTCGGGTGTAAAATGGCTGCCATGTATTGTCAAGGACTCATGGATTAGGATGAATTTGCCCTGGATACTGGGCTAAGGTCTGTTTTGGGGGAGGGGTAAACTGATCATTGATCTGTGTCAAGGACAGACTTCTACCCATAGGAGCTGTCATGCATCCCTGGTTCTCTCTGACATTAGGTGGGTATGTGCGATTCCCTTGAGGTGCCACCTAACTTCCAACCAAGTTTCATTTATTGGCAACCAGAAACTGAGAATCTGAACTGGTATTTTTAAACCCTGGGTTTGGCTAAATGCAGAAGAGCAGAGTGTGTTTTGCATGAACTTTCTGTTCTTTAGGAAGTTTCCTTCATGTGAATGGAAATGGAATTGGTCATTTAGTAACTCGGATCAGATTTGCATACGAATTGGATTCCTTGTGTGGTCTAGAGTCATACTATGTCTGACTGCTCAAACCACAGAGCTTTAAACATAACATACATTGTCCAGAATATAAAGAGGATTTCCAGTTGCGTTGAGCCCGCTACTAAGGTCAGCATTTTCTGAAGGATTTAGCCTAATGCTTGTAGCTTCTAACTTCAATCATTTCAAAAATATCTTCAATATTAAAGTAGCATGCCTAATCATGTTGAAGTTTAATGTCAAATTGGTGTTTTAATATTGTCCTCTCGGCATCTTAACACCGGCTCGTATGAATCATTTGAGACGCATCACACGCCATACTGTTGCATTTCCATTCTAGACATTCCTTAAATCACAATCGCGCTCCTTAATACTTATTAGTCATTTTGCCTTGTCTGGGTGACTCACATTTCTGTCATACAGGAGAAAGAAGAAAGTGTAGACAGACAGTACACCTCTAAGTGTGTACATGTGTCTGCATGTTCCCTGTGTTTTAGTCCTGTAGCCTCAGAGCCAGTGACTCAGACTGACTGCTCCGTTTCCACTATCTCTTCCTGTGTTAATTATAGACCAGCCTCAGTCTCTTAAAGGGGTGGTGAGGCCTGGGTTTAAAGGGAAGGCTCGCTATAGTGAACGTGTCTGTCCTGACTCAACCCTCTCGCTCTCTGAGACATTCACTGACGTACTTACGCACGCACGCACACAAGTTTCCCTGCCCGGCAAACCCTATAAAAGTGGTTAAGGTGTAAAGTCCTTGCCTCACGTATGTTAGGGTTGTTCTAGTCAGCAATGGCTCTGCAACATAGTAGAGAAACCACTGTCAAGATTATTGGTTAATTTGTCATACTTTGAGTCCATAAAATGTGGAGTTCAATACGGGGTCCTTTCTTCTAACCATTTCTATGGATGTGTGAAACCAGGGATTTGTGGACAGGAGCTCTGTTGTTTTCTCTGTTGTAGTAGTGTCTTATATCAGGCTGTCATGGCAACGACTTGTAGGAGGCAGCCATTTGAAGTTTGAGCAATACAGAGGAGTCTACTTATTCTCTCCTTCATCTACTAATCAGCAGCTCTGTTAATTAGAAGGAAAATGTGGAATAAAAAAATGTGAATTTGTAATGAATATGCATGAAAGCTATTTTGATGTTTTACTTCAGTTGCTCACTTGCGCTCTCCCTCTCAATGTGAGCCATTTGTGTGGTGTGAAACAGTCTTCATATTTGTATCTCCCTGGTTAAAATGAACTTTCCCTCCATACCTTTTTTTTTTAAATACAGTTCAAATCCCTGGACAACCATAAAAATACCTTGCAATAAGAGTCGTGATGCTACTTACAACTTAACCCAGAAGGTCTAGGAGAGCACTTCCTTCAATGCATTCCAAACCCCCTCTCCATTCCCTCCTTACTTCCAGTTCTCCCTTCCCTCCCCAGGAGAATCCGTGAATAGCCCAGGGCCAGGGGTTCTAGGTACCTGCAGAGCTCTCCTTTATCCCCACGGTGTCAGTTCAGATCTGGATCTCCCCTCCTTTGCCCTTGTCAGTCTTCCTAAAGAGCAGTAAGGGATACCCACCGTGTTCATTTCCTACCCCAGCGGCTATGCTAAGTCTTCCACATTCTTCAGATGACTCCATTTTAGGCGCCCATTCATACTGTTGACTTGAGGGGAATGTGGATTGTGTGGCTTGTGAAGATGGCATCTGAGGTCCGGCCTGGTTTAGCAGGAGGAGGAGACCACACCAAGACGTCCTCATAATGTTTGTCTTGGCAGCCCTCGACAGGGTTATGGAGATGGTTACCCTCAAGTTTAACGCATCTTGTGGATATCTAGACTGTGGTCTGTACAAGTAGTCAGAAGGTGATTTTTAGGCTAGCTGTTTAGCACATGCCAAAAGGTACAAACGCTAAGCTGTGACAAAGTTTAAAAAATATATATATATTTATTATTAGATTACATTTAAATGTGGGTGAATACCAAACATTTGGAACACCTTCATAATATTGAGTTGCACCCAGAACAGCCTCAATTCGTCGGGGAATGGACTCCACAAGGTGTCAAATGTTCCACGGGGATGCTGACCCATGTTGACTCCAATGCTTCCCACAGTTGTCAAGTGTGCTGGATGTCCTTTGGGTTGTGGACTATCCTTGATACACACAGGAAACTGTTGAGCGTGAAACCCAGCAGCGTTGCTGTTCTTGACACATCTATGTGCCTGGCACCTACCACCATACCCTGTTCAAGAACACTTCATTATTTTGTCTTGCGCATTCCACCTCTGAATGGCACACACACAATCCATGTATCAATTGTCTCGAAGCCTAAAAATCCTTTAACCTGTTTCCTCCCCTTCATCTACACTGATTGAAGTGGATTTAATAAGTGACATCAATAAGGGATCATAGATTTGACTTGGATTCACCTGGGCAGTCTAACATGGAAAGAACCGGTGTTAATGTTTTTTACACTCAGTGATGGGGGGGTGGATTGATAGTTGCATATCGGGATATTGTATTTGATTGTATTTCTAGTTGGCTCTACCTGCTGTACTTGCACCAAAACTTCAGTGTGTGTCCTTCATAGCTTGTTGTTCATCTTTTATAAATAGGGAGCCAATATGTTTTCAGCACTTTTATTTCCATGGCTGATCAAAACTGTTTTTCTCATGACTCTCTAATCCCTGTGCAGCAGGCATGTGGTGAGAAATATGTTTGGAACATCAAATTTCAAATATCACATTATTGAATCACACTACATATAGAATAGTGAGAATCCTAATACATATCGTATCGGCACCTGCGTTTGGTGATATCGTGAGGTCCCTGGTGAACTATCCCTTCAGTTGGCACCTATGCGATCTCCCTGGGAAATGACTAGGAGAAACACTTGTCATTTTCAGCAGAGGAAGGGACTGGTCCTTGTGTGCTGTTCTATGTCTCTGCTGTGTACATTTCCTCACTACTGATTGACATGGAGAGTGACATCACGTTGAGGCAACAAGCCCCTCGTCTCCTCCATCTGCCATTCCGCTGGCATCTCTCCTATAGATCAGTTGTCACGGTGATGTAGCAGCTCACTCCACTCTGGACCATCATTCTCCTCGATGGCTGATCGTCGTCTTCCTACCCGCTCGCCTCCGCCTCTCTGTTTTTTTAATTAGACAACAAAACAAAAAAATATGAATATTCATAGAGCAGCGCCTCATTAATATGCACTATTATGCAGATCAGCCCACAATTAAGCCACAGTTTCCCCCCAGAGATGCTGGGTAGTGGTAAGAGAGGAGGATGGAGGGAGAGAATTGCTGCTTCACCAATTTTTAAAACACTCTTCCTACTTTCCCCTTTTTTCAATGCTAATCATTTGACCAGGGACAACGTGGCTACATGACTTGTGTCCCTTCTGTTAATGTGTAGCCCTTAGTCTGTTGTCATGCAAAGAGGGTGTAAGGGGATGGGGATATTAACTGCTACTGCGTTGCTGTGGAAAAATGTAAAGGAGTGAAGTGGGAGAATGACAAATGTTGAGGATGATTGTAGGAGCCTCATGCTTGGTGTTAATTATTCAAACTTCCTACAGCTCTTAGCCACACTAACATGCTGACCACACTGCTCCTGTCACAAAATAAATGTACACACAAACTCTGCAAAAAAAAAACTGTTTATTTTCAACTGCGTTTTATTTTCAGCAGCTTAACATGTGTAAATATTTGTATGAACATGTACTAAGTTTTCATAACTGTGACCTTAATTGCACAGGTGCATGTTAATTAATTGTTTATGGTTCATTGAATGCATGGGAAACAGTGTTTAAACCCTTTACCATGAAGATCTGTGAAGTTATTTTGATTTTTACAAATCATCTTTGAAAGACAGTTAACGTGTTTTTCAAGCATTGCACCCACACTGCTCACATGTGTCTGCGTAGCCAGGCACTAAAATAGAACTTGGTTCTATTTGTGACGCTTGACGCACTGCAAGTCCCGTCTTTCCCATCTCCTCATTGGTTTTTAAGAAAGATGAACTGAGGTCCATAGTCCAGTTGGTAGTGGTAATGCACCTTAAATTAAAGTTGGTTGCCAACCTCCATATAAAGTCTAAAGAAGAAGCCTGAAGGAGGAGCGATTACTAAAACAAACTCTGGTTACCCTTTTGTCGGTGTAGAGGACCTTTTGAGGTGCATTTGTAAATTAACAACCCAATGTTTTTTCCCAGGACAAATTAGCTAGCAACAGCAAGCTAGCTAGCTAAATTGCCATAAATGTTGCCATACATTTAAAAAAATATATATTTTTTTACCTGTCCCCAAATTAATATAGTTGGTTCAGAGTTAATTTGTGATATTTCAACCTGTGTCCTGATCGTGTCTGGTGAACCCGCGGCAGCATGTTAGTGGCAGAGTGGACACTGGGAGCTGAAGTAGCAGTGCTCAACCAAAGGTTATTTGGAGCACTGCCAGGCAGTTCGGAAGCAGGCCACCCTCCAGCATCTATCTTCTAGGTACTAGTGTGGCTCTGAAAAGATTGGATAGGTATTGAGGTTATGGTAATGCTCCACCTTGATTGGTTGGGTGGAATTTTTGGCATATTCTGCACACATTTCCAACCCACTCAAACCTATCAATGCTCAGGTGGGGGGGACTAGGGGTAATTTAGATTGAGTATTTAGTTGCTCCTTTTCTCCCTCCTTTTCCAGTCCAACACCTCTCAGGTCTAACCCTGTGTTCCATGGTCTGTGTTCTAGGTATGGATGAGCGAAGCGGTTCTACCCCCTGGGCATCTGGAGAACAGAACAGCCCTTCCTTCAACCAGGGACGGGTAAGGGAACACTGCACACTACACTTTTGTGTGTGTATATAGTGTATGTGGACACCCCTTCAAATTAGTGGATTCGGCTAGTTCAGCCACACCCATTGCTGACGGGTGTATAAAATCGAGCACACCTCCATGCAATCTCCATAGACAACCATTGACAGTAGGATGGCCTTACTGATGAGCTCATGACTTTCAACGTGGCACCGTCATAGGATGCCAGCTTTCCAAGAAGTCGGTTCATCAAATTTCTGCCCTGCTCGAGTTGCCCTGGTCAACTGTAATTGCTGTTATTGTGAAGTGAAAACATCTAGGGGCAACAATGGCTCAGCTGCGAAGTGGTAGGCCACACAAGCTCCCAGAACGGGACCGCCGAGTGGTGAAGCACGTTGCAACACTCACTACCGAGTTCCAAACTGCCTCTGGAAGCAACGTCAGCACATGAACTGTTCGTCGGGAGCTTCATGAAGTGGGTTTCCATGGCTGAGCAGCCACACACAAGCCTAAGATCACCATGTGCAATGCCGAGCAGTGAAAACGTGTTCTCTGGAGTGATGAATCACACTTCACCATCTGGCAGTCTGACGGACAAATCTAAGTTTGGCGGATGCCAGGAGAATGCTACCTGCCCCAATGCATAGTGCCAACTGTAAAGTTTGGTGGAGGAGGAATAATGGTCTGGGGCTGTTTTTCATGGTTTGGACTAGGCCCCTTAGTTCCAGGGAATTGAAGTCTTAACGCTACAGCATACAATGACATTCTAGACGATTCTGTAATTCCAACTTTGTGGCGACAGTTTGGGGCATTCCCTTTCCTGTTTCAGCATGACATTGTCCCCATGCACAAAGCGAGGTCTATACAAAAATGTTTTGTCGATCTGTGTGGAAGAACTTAACTGGACTGCACAGAGCCCTGACCTCAACCCCATCGAACACCTTTGGGATAATTGGAACACCAACTTCTGGCCAGGCCTAAATGCCCAACTTCACTAATGTTCTTGTGGCTGAATGGAAGCAAGTCATGCAATGTTCCAACATCTAGTTAAAAGCCTTCCTAGAAGACTGGAGGCTTCTATAGCTGTAAAGGAGAGACCAACTCAATGTTAATGTCCATGATTTTTGAATGAGCTGTACGACAAGCAGGTGTCCACATACTTCTGGTCATGTAGTGTATCAACATCAACATGTTCTTACACCGGGGATATTACTCATCCATATCCCTGATATCGTCCACCGGGGATATTACTCATCCATATCCTTGATATCGTCCACCGGGGGATATTACTCATCCATATGACTAGTCTTATCTGGATGTAACAGTTTGGTCCAAAGAGCTCACAGGCACTGTGCGGTTTGCTTGTAGATGGTCATGTTGAATCTGTTTTAAGACACAGCATTTGATTTAAATTCTTCATCTCTCTCTTTTGTCTGTTTCTCTTCTTCCCTCCAGGGTTATGGTGAAGGAACTCATTACAATGAGCACGAATGCCTGGCTTCCACCCCTATGTTCGGCTCAGGAATTGTGGGTAAGGAGATCTGAATATATTTCCTCCATCCTGGCCTATGTTTTAGATCTTGTATCTGGAACAGGTTCTCTCCCTGGCCTTCCATTTAATTTAGCTCAGCTGATTGGATGTCCCCATCATGACAAAGGGTGGTGAGGGGGGGGGGGTGTGAGGGGTTTAGGAGCACAAACAAACCTCTCCCAAGGGATTAGTGTGACCTATAGCATGTTTGTGTGTCTCTCAGCTGAGCTGTCAGGAGAGCAGAGATGGGGGTTAGGCTTTAATTACCCTCGGACCCTCTATAACGAGCCAAGTTGTTTTGCTCCTGTCTAAAGTCATAAATACAACCCTTCATATAGAGCACCTCACACGGCGGGCGGGTGGCAGATAAGGGGCGCCCAACTGGAGAAAGGTGAACAGGTCAGATTGGTTGTTAATGTGCTGGAGATGAGTGAAACGGCCTTTAAAGGTTTTTACCATGTCCTGCCCTGATTGTCCCTCTATCTGTTTTTACAGGCAAAGCTGAGCGAGGACCTTACTCTTCTTTTGGAGCACAGGTAAAATCAGTCACTTATTTTCCAACTTGTTTTTTCCCCTCTTGTGACTAGCTCTCCCATCTGTAGCTGTGGTCTCTTCTGAGTCATTTTTATTGTGAATCTGTTCCCCTAGTCTTTCTTGTCCCCTCGTCCTTCTCATCCTCTCTCCTGCTCCCCTCGTCCTTCTCATCCTCTCTCCTGCTCCCCTCGTCCTTCTCGTCCCCTCGCCCTGCTCCCCTCGTCCTTCTCGTCCCCTCGCCCTGCTCCCCTCGTCCTTCTCGTCTCCTCTCAAACATTACTGTCTCTAGCAGTATTTGTGTGAATGACCTGGTCTTCTCTCCTCCCGTGTAGCCGGGCTTTATGCCCAGTGAGATGCCCATGCCCAGTCCTGATGCCCTGTCCCCCTCGGGTCTGAAGTCAGGCTCCCAGTTCTACCCTTCCCAGTTCAATCCTCGCAGGAGATCCACCCAGGAGAGCATGGGTAAGGACAGAAACCGCAGAATATTATCCCATAGAATGCAAGGAAGATAAAGCACACATTCCAATGTAGAACTGACATTTCAATGTAAAGCAGTGTTCCATGGTGTTTCCTTCTGGTCACATTGGAGGGTCTTTTTTAAATTAGCTTCCAGTTCTATTTCTACTGCTAATGCTTACTGCAGTTGATTTACATGAAACAATTCATAGTGTCACCTAATTGGCAGGTCCCTTGTAAAATCACATGGAATTCACGACCATATCCACTCCATTAATACTATTACTATGTGAAGGAGCTCTTTATTCTGGTGTATTTGTAGGACTGTGATTACCCTCACTTCTCCTACTGATGTTTAAAATAACAACCAGAGAAATCTCACTTCTGCTAAACCAGCCAGGGGTTCAATGGGAGGAGCGGGGGGGTGACACCATTGCATAAACACACTGGTTGCATAAGATAAGATTCTGTTTGATTAAGGCATTTATAAGGGCTCATAAAGACATATTCCTACCAGCACAGAGCTTACCTAATGGACAGCATGAATGAACCCATTCACAGCATGAATGAACCCATTCATCGATATGCCCGAACTGTTAACACTGCATTCATAACTCTGTTGTTTCATCTATGTACTCACTGTGTGTGTCTCCTCAGATGGCCAGCCAAAAAAGATCAGGAAAGTTCCCCCTGGCCTGCCCTCTTCAGTAAGTACTGCCTCCCTCCCACCATTACCTCCTAGTACCAGACTGCCACACCTTAGTCTGCCTATTGTCCCTGAAGAACACAAACCTGTTTCAGACCTTTTGCCCCTTCCAACCCAAAATGAGCCCACCTACGCAAGAAACCGTGTCACCCAACCATATTCAAACCTTTCCCCACTCACTCTCAGGAATGCTCCCTCATCTAAAACATTCACCCAACCCACTCCCTTACACACACATGTTCTGCATCCCCCATGCCTAAACTGCCTCCCAGCCCTCATTGTCAGTGTGTGTAATGTGGACGCACACCAATCCCCAGACTATAACCCCGGATTTTAGAACGGCAGCCAAACTGGCAGAGAGAGAGAGGGCCTCCAGCCCCACAGCTGTGTGCTTTTGCATTGCCAACGAGGTGAAAAAATAAACTGAGCCCCACTCATTCACCCATTCATTTATTTAGACTTCTGTATTTATAGTGGGTTTTATTTGTAGGCCATTTATTTTATGGATGTGCATGCATTCCTTCCAGCCCAGCATTCTCACCCGTCCATTGCTTAAGGTAAAGAATGAGGCTTGATGACTTCACTAAACCTCCTCTATACAGTGTCGACTGTTCACCTTCCATCTTTTTCCTTCTCTCCCCTCCCTCTTTTTTTCTCTCCATCTCCCTCTTGTGAATTCTACTTGCTCCAACCCTCCTTTCTGTTTCTCTCTCACCCTCCCCCGCTCTCTTTTCCTCCATCTCACTCTTTTTCTCCCTCCCCCATCCCTCTATCCCAGCTGCCTGTAGAGTTGGCTGCAGTCCAGGAATGGGCAGATGGCACAGTAATTAGGAGTGCATCTCTCCATTCCCTCTCCCCCTCTTCCTCTCTTCCTCTCACCCTCTATTCCTCTCTTCCTCTCTCTGTTTAATCAAATTAGAGAAACAACTTCACTGTGTAGGAACTGAGTCGTCTGGCCCATAGTTTTATTATCTCATGCATGCCAGAATTGGGCTGATTCTGTGGCATCTGCTAGTTCACAACCTCAGGACCTTCACCTCTTTAGTGACATGCCAGAGACAACTATCAATTCTGTGTGATGCTCTGTAAGCCTGAGAGAAGACTGGATCATGTGTGTTAACCAGAACACACACTAGCACAGACACACACTAGCACAGACACACCGTATACATCTCAAACCTAGCCGTAAGACCCTGAGATCACAGAGAAGAAACTTTGGGTTTATGGCTCCTTCTGAGCCAGTAAAGAATTAATTTGTTGTCTTGGTAACATAACATAAGGAGTTCAGATATGGTTCTTGGTTAATGGCAGCCTCCCTGTCATTGGTTCAAGGCAGTTTACTGAACCTACATCCAGCAGATTGTACAGGAGCACACAGAGTTTTCTTGTACTTTGTATAGGCTAGTTCTAAAGGATACTTTACTATAACTGTGTGTGTGGAATTCTTGTCTGTTTTAAAATCTGTTTGTTGTCTTAGTAACAGAACATCCCCTAAGAAAACCTTCCACACTGCTTAGTTCAATAGTAAAGACAAAACCCCAGTGTCCTCAAATGCCATAGAGGCTGTTGATTTTGAATTAAGCAGTAAAAAGAGAGTACATATGTACTCCTCAATTGACATACCAACCATTTGAGCAGTGTTCAATATGTGTGTGGGTGGGTGGCCTAATCAAGACAGGATACAAGGTTTTGACCACACACAGTCTACTATTTCAGATCACTTGGGAATCATTAGAAAATACCATGTTACAGACCCCAGCCAACCAAGCCATAGACACCAACAAGCTCCTGAAAAGCTTCTATCCCCAAGCCATAAGACGGCTAAATAGCTAACAAAATGGCTACACAGACTATCTGAGTTGACCCTTGTATTTTTGCACTTTCTATGCTCACTCACAGGACTCTACACACTCAAGCACACTGGCACTCCAACACACTCGCGCACACACTTACTTAATTTGCTCACACACATTTATACTGACTCATATATATATATATATATATATATATATATATACACGCATACAATCATCATATACGCTGCTGCTACTCTGTTTATCATATATCCTGATGCCTAGTCACCTTACCCCTATACATATCTACCTCCATCACTCCAGTATCCCTGTCACCTTACCCCTATACATATCTACCTCCATCACTCCAGTATCCCTGTCTCCTTACCCCTATACATATCTACCTCTATCACTCCAGTATCCCTGTCACCTTACCTCTATACATATCTACCTCCATCACTCCAGTATCCCTGTCACCTTACCTCTATACATATCTACCTCCATCACTCCAGTATCCCTGTCACCTTACCCCTATACATATCTACCTCCATCACTCCAGTATCCCTGTCACCTTACCCCTATACATATCTACCTCTATCACTCCAGTATCCCTGTCACCTTACCCCTATACATATCTACCTCCATCACTCCAGTATCCCTGTCACCTTACCCCTATACATATCTACCTCCATCACTCCAGTATCCCTGTCTCCTTACCCCTATACATATCTACCTCCATCACTCCAGTATCCCTGTCACCTTACCCCTATACATATCTACCTCCATCACTCCAGTATCCCTGTCACCTTACCCCTATACATATCTACCTCCATCACTCCAGTATCCCTGTCACCTTACCCCTATACATATCTACCTCCATCACTCCAGTATCCCTGTCACCTTACCCCTATACATATCTACCTCTATCACTCCAGTATCCCTGTCACCTTACCTCTATACATATCTACCTCTATCACTCCAGTATCCCTGTCACCTTACCTCTATACATATCTACCTCTATCACTCCAGTATCCCTGCACATTGTATATATGATATTGAAACTGACCCTGTATATGAATTACTTCTCGTGTTCTTATTTCTTTTTTGCTTGTTTGTTGTACCTCATGTTGTTTTAGTACTACATTGATATGATTATTGTATTGTTGGGTTTAGAACCTGTAAGGAAGGCATTTCACTCTACTTGTGCCTGTGAGATGAACTTGAAACCTTTTTTTACTGTGTCCGATTTTCCCCCATCTCCCTACTGTGTGTGTTCTGTAGGTGTATGCGTCAGCCTCGGGAGAGGACTATAACCGAGACGTTGCAGGGTATCCCGCCTCCAAGCCTGGGAACGTGGGCTACCCCGGCTCCTTCTATATGCAAGGTTAGTGTAGTGTATACCAGATCATGTCTGGGGGCCTAAACTACACAATATACATAGCACTATGGGTTTACCCACTTTACTACCTCTGCAACATGGAGAAAGTTGTCTGAAATGCCATTTTGGGTGAGGTGATTTATTGAAATAATGTATTTTAGCTGACCAATGATGTCATATACACTCAGTGGACAGTTTATTATGTACACTTATCTTGTACCAGGTCAGACTCTCCTTTGCATACAGAACAGCCTGAATTCTACGGGGAATGGAAACGTTGATCAATTGGTATCAAGGGACCTAACGTGTGCCAGGAAAACATTCCCAACACCATTACACCACCAGCCTGTACCGTTGACACCAGGCAGGATGAGGCCATGGACTCATACTGCTTACGCCTAATCCTGACTGCCTAACTCCATAGGAATCAGGGTTCGTCGGACCAGGCAACATTTTTCCATTCCTCAATTGTCCAGTGTTGATCGCTTTCTGGAGACAATTCTTGTTGTAGTTAGCTGATGGGAGTGTTCCTGAGATACTGGAACCAGCGGGCCTGGCACAGACTCTCATACCGTGCTCAGTCACTTGTTTTGACAATTCTTTTCTTTTATTGTAAGAATTGTTGTTGTTTTTACCCCTTTTTCTCCCCAATTTTGTGATATTCAATTGTTAGTTAGTCTTGTCCTCTGAAACACGACCCTGCCAAGCCGCACTACTTCTTGACACACTGCCTGCTTAACCCGGAAGCCAGCCGCACTAATGTTTCGGAGGAAACACCGTACACCTGGCAACTGTGTCAGCGTGCATTGCGCCCGACGTGCCACAGGAGTCGCTAGATCGCGATGGGACAAGGACATCCCGGCCGGGCAAACCTGTCGATTTTGCGTCGCCTCATGGGTCCCCTGGTCACAAAAAACTGCGACAGTGCCCGGGATCAAACCCGGATCTGTAGTGACACCTCAAGCACTGCCATGCCTTAGACCGTTACGCCTGTTTAGCCCATTCTAGTGTTCAATCAAACAGTAACTGAATGCCTCTGCCGTGTGCCTGCTTTATATAGCAATCCACGGTCACCTGAGTCGATGTCTGTAGGAGCGATCCATTTTTGTGAACAGGCTGGTGTACCTAATAAACTGGCCATAATGTATGTGCCACATTACTGCCTGAATTGTCTCATCCTCCCTGTTGAAACACCTTATGGCAGTGTGCTAGTGAGTCGTCTGTCTGTACAGTAAGATGGAGTCATCAGGCGAATGTGACCCCTTGTCTTATTTTTGGGTGCTCTTTCTATCCCCCTTTCCCCTGTACCCTCACACCCCCCCCTCTCTCTCACCACCACTCCCCTCTACACAAACACCCCTCTCACCACCCTCTCCCCTCCACACAAACACCCCTCTATAACCCCCAACATCCCCTCTCACCACTCCCTTTACACACAAACACCCCTCCTCCTGGTTCCCCCCCTGACAGAAGGTCTGCACCCCTCACCTGACCCGTGGAGTTCTGCCGGGCCGATGGGGCAGCCGGGCTACTCTGCTGTGCTGGGTAACTCCCCTCACCTGGGCCAGCCCGCCCCCTTCACGGCCATCAACCCGCAGGACAGACTGGTGCGACTACTAACACACACTAGCTGGTTCTCTATATAGTAGTATAGAATACATTACCATTTCTCTCTCACTCATCGCCCAGAGAATGACTTTGAGCCTGTTTTTGTGCAGAAGCGCCAGCCGTTGCCACTTTCGCCCCAGAACTACCCCCTGCACGGCAGCGAGGTGAACGGGAGCTTTCACCCTGGGTCCGCTGGCTACGGAGTCCCCAACCACACACCCCCCATCAATGGAACAGACAGCATCATGGGTACGACTGTCTACCACTGACACTCTGTAGACTGTCTTTTTATCTGCCTGTCTGTTTTTCTCTCACTTTTTGGCTCTTCCTTTGTTTCTTCCTTTGTTTCTTCCTTTGTTTCTTCCTTTGTTTCTTCCTTTGTTTCTTCCTTTGTTTCTTCCTTTGTTTCTTCCTTTGTTTCTTCCTTTGTTTCTTCCTTTGTTTCTTCCTTTGTTTCTTCCTTTGTTTCTTCCTTTGTTTCTTCCTTTGTTTCTTCCTTTGTTTCTTCCTTTAACTCCATCTTTTCTCTAAATTGTAAAAATGTCAGTTCTAATTGTTTACTATCTACCCGGTTGTTCCCTCCCAGCCAACCGAGGAACAGCTCCACCTAGCTCAGGAGATGAGATCGGCAAGGCCCTGGCATCAGTGAGTAGAGTGGCACAGACCACATCAAGCATAGTCTTCAGTGATTATGCAAAGTTGATTTTATCTACCAAGACTAAGATAAAACCCAATCTGCAAATAATAGAGAAGGCAGAGTTTCTGTTCTACTGTTTTCTGTATCACAGATCTGACTATTGAATGACTGTTTCATTGTTTTTTTCTGTGTAGATTTATCCTTCGGACCACAACAGCAACACCTTCCCTTCATCTCCATCTACTCCAGTGGGCTCTCCCCAGGCCATAGCAGGTGACTGGGCAGGGAAAATACACCTGTACCTAGCTTTCCCCAGGCCATAGCAGGTGACTGGGCAGGGAAAATACACCTGTACCTAGCTTTCCCCAGGCCATAGCAGGTGACTGGGCAGGGAAAATACACCTGTACCTAGCTTTCCCCAGGCCATAGCAGGTGACTGGGCAGGGAAAATACACCTGTACCTAGCTTTCCCCCAGGCCATAGCAGGTGACTGGGCAGGGAAAATACACCTGTACCTAGCTTTCCCCAGGCCATAGCAGGTGACTGGGCAGGGAAAATACACCTGTACCTAGCTTTACCCCCAGGCCATAGCAGGTGACTGGGCAGGGAAAATACACCTGTACCTAGCTTTCCCCAGGCCATAGCAGGTGACTGGGCAGGGAAAATACACCTGTACCTAGCTTTCCCCAGGCCATAGCAGGTGACTGGGCAGGGAAAATACACCTGTACCTAGCTTTCCCCAGGCCATAGCAGGTGACTGGGCAGGGAAAATACACCTGTACCTAGCTTTCCCCAGGCCATAGCAGGTGACTGGGCAGGGAAAATACACCTGTACCTAGCTTTCCCCAGGCCATAGCAGGTGACTGGGCAGGGAAAATACACCTGTACCTAGCTTTTCCCCAGGCCATAGCAGGTGACTGGGCAGGGAAAATACACCTGTACCTAGCTTTTCCCCAGGCCATGGCAGGTGACGGGCAGGGAAAATACACCTGTACCTAGCTTTTCCCCAGGCCATAGCAGGTGACTGGGCAGGGAAAATACACCTGTACCTAGCTTTTCCCCAGGCCATGGCAGGTGACTGGGCAGGGAAAATACACCTGTACCTAGCTTTCCCCAGGCCATGGCAGGTGACTGGGCAGGGAAAATACACCTGTACCTAGCTTTTCCCCAGGCCATGGCAGGTGACTGGGCAGGGAAAATACACCTGTACCTAGCTTTCCCCAGGCCATGGCAGGTGACTGGGCAGGGAAAATACACCTGTAACTAGCCCTTCCCCAGGACATGGCAGGTGACTGGGCAGGGAAAATACACCTGTAACTAGCCTTTCCCCAGGACATGGCAGGGAGAGTACACCTGTAGCTTGGAGGATCACAATTGGGTTAACCCTTAGTGAAATCTAGCAAAGCATGTCCTATATGGTGGGTTGATTCCTAGCTAGTTTCTATTCGGTTGTGACTGAACACTGGGCTAAGGTGATATTTTGCTAAAGAGATTTAAGTGTTTGGGTAGGTGTAAGAGAAAAAACGTCAGTGAACTGACCTAGCGGATCCCACCTGTTTTAGTCCTTAGGGGGCCATATCCTGTGGTGTAAGGTTACAGCCACATGGAAAATGACAAAAAATTAGCTTTTTTCTCACAGGCAGATGAAGTGCAAATGTCACTGTTGGTCCAATGTGGAATCGAGCGACCAGATTAGGTTCTTCTTTGACACCAGTGCTTTGAGTGTGGTGTCTGAAATGGCCAACCATAAAACCTCTAATGAAATTTGACATAATTAGATTACATCTTGTCTAGAGTTACTAGATAACAAGTTATGGTTGACTACTTTTCAACCGAATGGTCGTTTGCCTGGTAGATGGACAGCCCCACTCTTGCGGTTTGTGCCAACTATTTTCAAAGACAAAGTTTTTGTCCAGATGCTTAATGTCTCTCTGTCTCTGTAGGTTCTGCCTCTCAGTGGTCCCGGGGCTCGGGACAGGCCACACCCTCTCCAAACTTTGAGGGAGGACTGCAGGCTCTGGTGAGTTACATGTCATGTCCTACTCCTGGACGTGTGTAGTCACATATCTTAAAAGATCACGAATAACACCTTGGTCTGAAGCAAGCTGGATGAGTTGAAGTTGATGAATAAACAGCGTTTGTTATACTTACCCCGGTATGTTTTGATATGTTTTGTTCTACAGCAAAACAAAATGGAGGACCGTCTGGAGGAGGCAATACACGTTCTGCAGCGCCACGCCGGGGGACAGGGGGGCCCAGGGGGGCTCACTGACATGCACAGCCTCCTCAGCGCTGGGATAGGAGGTCTTGCCCAGGCCTTCAACAATGCTGGCCTGGGACTGGCCAACAGACTGCCCAACCTTGTAAGAACCGTAGGGATGAATAGATCTATAGTGGGCATATCTAGCCATATGGAAGGTTTAGGATTCTGTCTATTGTCATGCTGTTCTATACAGCCTCATGTAAATAGTCATGTGACAGCTATGTTATGAAGAGACTGTAGGACTGTAACTATAGAATCCCATGTTTCTCCTTTGCTCTGTAGATGGCCAACCACCATGAGGACTCTGCTGGTCCGCCCTCTAGTGGTCCTGGTCTGCATGGTCACCATGGCCCTCCCTCAGCCCAGCCTGGCAGCCAGCCTGAGGGCTTCACCAGTTAGTTCCTCCTTGTCACTCTTTATTTTCCTCTCTTGCCATTCAGGAAAGGAAAGGAGACAAAATGATTGACTCTCCCTCTTTCTCAAAATATCTACTGTGCTTGGCATTGACTTATCCCCCCCCCCCCCATTTTCCCTCAGGCCTCTCTCGCTCCACACACTCGTCCAGTGGCGCCGACATCAAAAGGGAGGACAAGGAGGATGACGAGAACTCCTCTGTGGCTGACAAGTCAGAGGACGAGAAGAAAGACTCGAAGGCTCGCACCCGAACAAGGTGACTACGCCCTCTGTCTGTAGCAATGACACATTAATATGACTGAAATCAGTCAGTCACTCTCTTGAGATGCAAATATAGGACTTCTATGTTCAGGCAAGTCGTCGTCATCGTCAATGCATGATTTACCTGGAAGTTTACATTAAGAGCTCGTTTAAGTTAGGATTCAGATGTTTTCTGGCAGATATTACCGTGTCAATTGTCTGATCAGTTGGCACATTGATCAAATTATGTCATTTCGACACCATACTGCATTCCAGTCTCTTTTTAGTGTTGTTTGTGCAGTGCTATTTACAAAGTAAATAAAACTCCTGTCAAAACCTAAGCACTAGGTGATTGTTGTGGTATCGGAAGTGGGACATTTTGATCTGTTTAACCATCTTGTTAGCTTAGGCTAGCGAATGTGGCTCAATGATTTGTCGTAGGGACTGTGCTGCTGTTATTATAAAGGGGGTAAACTCTCACTGAACGTTATCAGGATTTATTTTATCATTTTCAAGACATCTGTTGAAAATGATTATGTCCATTCAGGGAGTGCAGGTTTACCCTCTCTATTTCAACCTAACACAGCCCCAGCACCCAAAAAGAGGTGATTCTCCCTAGCACTGTTATCATGTGTGCCCTCGTGTCTACCGTTGTTTTCAGAGAGACGTTCTCCTTCCAGACCTTCTCTTCCTCCCTATCAGACACGGGAGCAGAGTAAGTCTGTATCCAGTCATGTGCGCCTCACCTCAGGGGGTGTGTCCAGAAATATAGACACCAAATAACATTTTTTTTCTAAACTGACATCTATTTATTTATACCTGGTCGGCAGAATTTCAGCATAAACGATTTACTCGGGCATAGCAAACGCTTTTCTCGCTCCTTGAGCCGTGCCGTTGTTGGTGCCTTGAGTGAAGGTTTGTATCATCTTGCAATTATAACACATTCTTATAACACACAAGCTCTGAAAGGGATACCCCAGGTTTAGTAACTGATGGCGTAAGTATATTATGTATTTGAATTGTCAATTTGATGACTTGAACCGAGATGAAATTAGATTTGATCATTTCACAGCTATTGCAGCACATGAACCTGGCTTTTACCCTAACATTTTCAACACTGATTAAGAAAACATGTTTGTATGTTGTATAGGAGTTTGCAGAAGTATGTTAGAGGATTATATAAAGTCCTGTTTTCTTGCTTAAAGAATGAAGAGCTTATTCTTTGTCATAATGGTCCAGAAGCTGTAGTACAGCACTCCCAGAATGAAAGCATTTAATAGTTCTCTAGCAAGTGATTAGAACAGAACGTAATAGTCTTGTCCACTTTAGTAAATATGTCTTCTATCCCTTCCAACCAAACCTCCCCCTTGGCCTACATTGACTCTTCATCAGTCACGATGATGAGGACGAGGATGACGAGGATCTGCCGCCGGAGTTGAAGAAAGAGCGGGAGAAAGAGCGGCGGGTGGCAAATAATGCCCGTGAGCGTCTGCGCGTGCGGGACATCAACGAAGCCTTTAAGGAGCTGGGGCGCATGTGTCAGCTACACCTGACTAATGAGAAACCCCAGACCAAACTGCTCATTCTGCACCAGGCCGTTAATGTTATACTCAACCTGGAGCAGCAAGTCCGAGGTCAGTGTGCTGTCACTGGGGTCCAGTTTTAGACGGGACAAAGAACCAGGGTAGGGCCGCGTCCCAATTCTCTGATGCCTTCTAGTATCCTTCAGGGTAAAGGCCCTGGGATGTCTCCATACTCTTGAGTGGTTTGCTTTACTTGTCTCTTTTCCTTCTTTGATGTGAAGTCATTGGAAAGGTGTCAGGCTCCTGTGTTTTTAGATCATTGCAGATAGAGAGCAGACTAGGCGATGAGGCCACTTTCAAGTATTAAAACAAGTTTCCAACCATCTAGTTTGTTATGATCGGAGAAAATGGGACGAGGAAAGGAAGCTATTTAGACTGTTTGGGATGTGGCTCCTTCTCCGTTCCTTTGAGGCTTTGCTGCTGTGTGCACATATACAACCTACCACTGGATTCATGTCTGGTTTGGTGTCGTATGTGTTGCCTGATCTAAACAGCATGGGTCGGTCTGTCTGGGCTGCTTCATGTGACTGCCTCCCCCTCCACTATATTAGGGGTCGTTCCACCAATTCGGTGCCCTTTGAGAAGTGTAAGAAAAACTTTTGGAATTCTCATAATTTTGACATTCTGTCATAAAGGGCACATGTTCAACTTAATAAAAAAACATGTTTTCCCATCTCAAGAGGTACAAAGAAAAATATATACTACATAATTACTAGCCGAAGTAACCAGGTGGACAAATTCTTGTTAAATCAGCCATAAATCCCCTGGTGATGGTGGGAAGCTTGTGTGCAACAGGGAGAGGCATTTGAATGCAAGCTTCACAAAGTTGAATTGTTAAAACATTTCTATGTGTAACAGGGTTGAAGTGTTACACTTGACCAGCTCAGTTTTCCACCACAAAACACCACAAAACACCAAATGGACAAAGTAGAATCAGCTCACCTACTTTTACACTATCGTTTGACTAGTAGATGTTTATTTTGGAAAAAATATTGAAGGAATAGTTTCACCATTATTAAAACGAGAGTTCAAGTCGCGTAACAGAGTTGACCTTAAAATGAGGGACAGACTTAAATGAATCACTAATTGTATGAAATAATTCATCTTCAGAAATGACTTTGTCAAAGTAACAAAAAGGTTAGCACTTCACAATGATAGTGAGAACTTGGAGAAATGTTGCTTAAGAGGGTTAAAATCTTCCTAGAAGTCAGAGGCTGCACGGAGAAACATGTCAAAATGCTGAATTTTGCACTTTAGCAAGTCTAAATATAAAATATAAATATATAATATATATAATATAATTCATATAAAAAAAATCTGATTGAATTCTCCATGTGGTCTATATTAAAGGGCACTTCATTTAAATTAATAGGCTTTTAAAATTCTATATTTGTGCACAATTTCTACTTAAAATATCAAAGGGATGCGAAGGGCACTCATTTGGTGGAACGACCCATTAATATTATATTTCTGATTTCCCTTATACGCTTCTATCGCTGACTCCCATCACTTTGCTTCTTATGAGGCCTTAGCAACACGGTTTAACAACCCATTATGTTTCTGTTAGCTTTTTACACTGTTACAATTATTTCAGGCCCCGATAATGACTTCTAAATTAATTTGATCAGCTTTGGGTAATGGCCCAAAGTGAAGTGCAAAGATTTTTTTGTCAGAGAGGATTCACACATTTTCAACATTTAAAAAAAAAAAAAAAAAAAAAAAAATAAAAACTCTGACCTCAGACTTGCTGCTCCAGGTTGAGTATAATGTTAATGGCCTGGTGCAACGTGTCACCTTTCCCAAGTTACAGCATTGAGCCCCCTGTATTCTGCCTGCTGATTGGCTATACTGATGCAGATACGGGTAGTGATTGGATGAGAGGGGCTCACTGTTCTGCTCCTATCCCATTCCTCAGTGTATTAACTCACTTCACTTTCGTATTACAGTGTCTCTGTGTTGCATGCCCTTATTCGTCAAATGTTAACATTTTTAATTTACTGATTTCATTGAAGTCCTCTTCATACCCATCTCCATCTCTCTTTCTGTCATTTCCTTTTGCAGATGGCAGCAGTGATTTCAGCTTCCACTCATTCAGATAATACATCTCTGACCGCTGATGTATTTAACATGAGGCACCAGCATCTAGCTCTCTCTCTGTTTCTCTATCTGTGTTCCTGTTTCCCATTCTCTAGACCTGGTAGAGGGTGTGTTGCTGTCTTTCCTCCTCTCCCTCTCTTTCTTGGTCTTCTTTCCGCTTCACTGACAGCCCCCAAAAGCCTCATATTATCACCTGTGAATACACTCCTGGGCCCTGATCAGCAGGAGATGTAGACTGTTGGTCTGGGTTCTGTCAGATTCTGTTTGGAACATTTGGTATGATGGTTGTCAACCCGTAACTCAACATTTTAAAAAACTAAATTTGACAAAATAACCTTAAGTTGCTGTTTAGCCAATTGAATGTCTCCCAAGAAGTGATGGAAAAACTTGCTTTGGGTATAAAAAAAAATATTCCCAGTTGCAAATATCATTTGTGAGATCTTAAAAGATGTGTTCATGGACAATAGCAGTAACAGTAGTGCTCTTGTCTAAGGATTCCGCCGTGTAAAAACAAAAGGATTCTGTTACCGCGTCCTTTGCAGTCCATCCATCCGCTCTCTCTCTCGCTCTCCTGCTCCACCGCACCACTCTCCACCGGGATCATCCATCCGTGATCCTCCTCCTCCTCGTCCCTGGAACACATTCTGTCCATCTGGACAACCACCACTTCCTGCTGCTGGCCTACTGCCCAAATATGGCACTTATTGAATGATGTCACAGTCAGGCAGTCTGATCAAGGATGTGAATAGAGTAATGTGCAGGGAATGCTGTAGGGAAGTGCTGGTCTAGGATCAGGTCTAACTATGCCAGACAAAAGATGGGAACTGGCCCTGGAACAGCAATTGGCTATCCACATAAACTGTCAGCATTTAGGGGTAACTTAAATCCGTAGGGGCAACTTGGTGGGTAAAAGCAGCAGGTGTTGGGGTGTACCATAATGCCCCCTCCCTCCTCAGCAGCAGCTGCAGCGTGGCCTCGCCCAGCGACGACAACCTGACGGCAGAGGAGAAGGAGAAGCGTGAGCGGGAGCGCCGCTCGGCCAACAACGTCCGGGAGAGGGTGCGCGTGCGCGACATTAACGAGGCGTTCAGGGAGCTGGGCCGGATGGTGCAGGTGCACCTGCGCGGCGACAAGGCCCAGACCAAACTCATCATCCTGCAGCAGGCCTCGCAGGTCATTATGGGCCTGGAGAAGCAGGTCCGAGGTAGGCCTCCTTTTAGGAAATTATCCAGTACCCTCCACCCAGCCAACTATCACTCAACTAGCATGGCAGTGAAAGGGTTCATATTGGACCTTGAGATCTGAGGTAGGCCCCCTTTTAGGAATAGATCCAGTACCACCCAGCCAACTAGCTCTTAATACTGGGCCTGGAGAAGCAGCTCTGAGGTAGCTTTCCCTTTAGGAAATGATCCAGTACCACCCCCACCCAGCCAACTAGCTCTTAATACTGGGCCTGGAGAAGCAGGTCTGAGGTAGGCTTCCCTTTAGGAAATGATCCAGTACCACCCCACCCAGCCAACTAGCTCTTAATACTGGGCCTGGAGAAACAGGTCTGAGGTATGGCTTCCCTGTAGCTCTGGAAGGATTCCTTACCAAACCCAACCCGAAAAGAGATGGGGAAGAGGAGGGGCTTCACCTCTGCCAAACACTTAGTGACCTCACTGCTGCCGTCTGGCCGTTCCTCTGTTCTGTCCAGCTGTCTCCTCTTTGTTTGGTCTTTTGTTCTCCATGATTTTCCAATTTATATATTTTTCTATTTTGTTTCATATCTAGAATATTGCGGCATTTACACCTTAATCATACTTTCCGTCCCTGTCGCATCTCCCTGCCTTTTTGTTTAACATCTCTCGTTCGTAGATAAGCCTAACCTCCCAAGCCCTTCTCGGTTTACTAGAATCTGTGAAACCTGATGTTAAAGCCCCTTGCGTCCATCTTTGACTATTGTCTTGTGCTCAGCATCAGTTTACCTGAACCTATAGATCCACTTCTCCCCTGTGATTCCGTGTCTCCTCTTCCTAAAGAGCGTAACCTGAACCCCAAGGCAGCGTGTCTGAAGCGGAGGGAGGAAGAGAAGGTTTCGGGGGTGGACCCCCAGATGCAGATGGGAGGGGGGCACCCCGGGTTAGGCGGCGATGGACACAACTCTGTGAACCATATGTAACACCCAGGTAAGCTGTCATACTGTAACTGTCAATACCCTATGTATTGTTGTGGCATGCGTGAGCATAACATTTATTTTTCTGGATCAAAAGGGGGGATAGGTGGTGGGTGTGGCAGGGGACACGGAAATAAGCATGGTCAGCCCGTCTGAATTTGACATTTTTAGAGGCCACACCTCTAAACATATTGGTGGTGTAAAGACATTTGAATTCTAAGCCTATTTCCTTCAAGTTATGCCATAGCTAATGCTGTGTTCTTTTGCTCAAACATAATAACAAAATCATTACTACTAAATTCATTGTTTGGGGGAATTTAATTCTCCTGACTGTCTAGCTTTTATTTTGGTGATTTAGTTCTCAAAGATTATTATAAAAACAATATATAAAGGTATTGTCTACGCTATCTTTACAAGTGTACACTGAAAGTTCTTTTCCATCCCAATAATGTATTTTAATATGCATTAAAAAAATGTTACATTGTTTTGGACTTCAGTGGATTTCAATGGCAGAAAGACGTGTAATATAACGATCCCTGTTTGTCTTCCAGCTCCTGTTGATTGTACAGCTCTTAGAAGACGTGGCCTTATTGTCTTATTATGCATCTCAGTGGGCGTCAATCCACAAAGGTGCGCTCTCGATATAGCACATATAGTGGAGAAGCGCATACACACACACACACAACTGACAAAGCCAGTGGCCACATTCCTGACCATGAACACCCCTATACACCAGAGTTTTGAAGAATATTTACAGTAAACACACCCTGATCTCCAAGGAGAGACGGGGCCACAGAAAGAGGAAATTTAAACGCAATGATTTTCTGCCTAATGGTCATGTTTTTGTAAGACATTTTGAGAAGTTGCTTTACATGTTGGGAGCAAAATTTGTTTGGATCAAATAGTATTTTTGGATGAATTGCTCATGTGAGCAACAGGATTTTTGTGTCCTTTTGGGTAGTCATCTGCCATTCCCACCTGAAAAGAAGGTCATAGTTTCATTACAAGCAAAGGTGACACCAGAATCTAACCTGTGAGTAACTATGTGCCTGATATACATGCATAACGCCAAGGCTTGGGAGAGTTAGAATCGTCGTCATCCCCACCATTTTTTTTCTCAAAAGGCTGAAACACAGTACAGTTTGAGGTATCCAGCCACCCCACCAGAATGTAAAAGACTGGACAGTCATAGTGATGAAGGGACAATCGTCAGGCAGAGTGCTGTTATATAGCACAATGATTTTAAAAAGTTTCTGCCCTCGTAAGGGCTGACACAGGCCTGTCTGAAGGATTTGTATGGTGGGTATTTATTTGATCCAGGAATCCTACAAGCCTTCCATTTTTGTCCTCTTCATCTGTTTGTTGCTACTGCCATGGGTGGAGTGGAAGCACTCCCAGTGAAGATGTCCCCACCCACCAACACGTACAGAGACCCAGGACAGGTCATGACTCGCTACTAGCTGAGAACCACTTCCTGTTCACCTACTTTTCAACAGGATCACACCGTCATCTCAAGACTTCCTCACTCAGACTTGGGGAGATTGGACTGAAACATGCAGGAAGTGTGTGTGTTCTCTAAACCAGAGCAAGCCTCTCCCCCTCCACTGCCACTCCCTTACCCCTCCTGTTCTGTCTCCATTTCAGCCAGGCCATGTGGATGCATGGTCAGTACCCTCTGTCCCAAACTGAGTCAACCACCTGCCTTCATTTCTTTCTCTTCACGTTTGTGGAGCAAGTGTCATCAGTTGGCAAGGCAAACCTACATGGCCAGGTCATGTGTACTTAAAGATTTTATGTACGACGTAGGGAAATGTCTGTTTTTTTAAGTAGACTACAGTTATTTCGACGAGTATGGAAGGAATAATGGTTGTACTTCAAGAGGGTTGATTTTTGTAGCGTTGGTCCTGAAATATCATAGCGATCTTCCCTTGAATGCGTTCAACTGCCATCTATGGACAACATTTTTTGTTCCTTAAAATTACAGGAAGCATTGGGCGTTTTGAACAATTTATAAAGTCTGTAAGGATCCTCCTTTTTGTAGAAGTGATGTTATTTTTTTATTTTTTACTTTGTAATATAGCTGTATGAGTTTTCTTTTGGATTGCATTTATTTTTGTTTACCTTGTTTAAATGTAAGAACTCATTTTAGATGCCAGGAACAAACTATCTCTTTTTCCATCCCAAACGTAGTAATCTCTTTTTTTTATGATGACAAAAGCAAGAAGTGCCAGTTGCTAAGGGGTGAAAGTAGTAAACGCCAACACTCCTAATATGGCTAGAACATTCAACTATTTTGGAAGTACAGGTCATTTGGAGATGGTCTGTATAAATCATTTAAACCAGTTACTATTTCACACTTACTATCAAAGGATATGTCAAAGTATTGGCAAGCTTTGTCACTTAAACATTTAAGTGCAAACTCTGATATTGTTGAAAAAGGAACAACGTATTACGTTTTTCATACCAGTTTCATTTTATGGCAATCCTTTTCAGCTTGCTAGGTTTTGGACTTTGGTATCATTCTTAGTAGTTACTCACCAGGCCTGAAAATGTCACTGTTGAAACTTCACTGTGATTGTCACTGCATGCGTGGCTTTCCAAGAGAACCTTTTACAGATATAGACGATTGACATGGGAGGGAAGTGTTTCAGTACATATATAAAGTAATGTTTTTGACCCTTTTCCTATGTTTCTCAGTGATTGGCATCCCTGAACAACTGAGTCCACTTTGATTTCCTGAGCCCTATTACCAGTTTCTAGAATTGAATGGATATGAGTGTTTCCAGACCTGTTATCTTCCGTATAAAACATTTATGATTTAGACAACACTCAGAGTACCATATCCATCCTTAATTGTTGTTTTTTTTCAACATTCTCAACTTTGTTTTCTATTAACTAGGGCAGAGAGACATTTTTGTTTTGATATGAAAAATGTGAAATTGACATGTTCAGTATGTACCTATACAAGACCTGGCCCGTTGATGTTATAGAGATCAACTAAACAGTATTTTTCCCTGCAGAGTGATACTGAATTGCAACAGTATTTTTCTCAGTTTGGCCTGTTTGTCTTTCATAATAACCATGCTCCAGATGACAACCCTAAGCTGCCATTGGTTCTTCTGTCTCACAGAAGACACATTTGTTTTGGGATTATTATTTTTTATGATCTGAAAAACTGAACATTGCTGATGTTATTTGTGTTCATTTTTGTTAATGTTGAACTGCAAATGTTGAGTACAGTATCCTTAACTTCCCTTGTCAAAACGCACAACTAGTATTTTGCCAGCGGTCTCATGGTCTGCCAATCTCTGCCCCCTTCAACAGACGGTCACACTGCTACAAAACCAACTGTCGCTCTTACATTGGGGACAGAATCCATTTGTCCTCAAAGTGCCTCCAGTTTCCTATTTTTATTTATATATATATATATATATATAAATATATATATATATATAAAGTAGATATTGAGAACTGTCATGTATATAACAGTAATGTAGCAATAAATGTGCCATTTTTAACAGAAATATACCTTTTTTTCAATGTCTGTCTTTTTGAGCTTGTATACCTAAATGAGAAACAAAAACATTGTAATAAAGGGTTGAAAACATGGTAAGATTCTTGCCTCATTTTGTGTGTATTGAAACAATTCTCCACGTACAGTCGTGGCCAAAAGTTATGAGAATGACAAATTCATTTTCACAAAGTTTGCTGCTTCAGTGTCTTTAGATATTTTTGTCAGATGTTACTATGGAATACTGAAGTATAATTACAAGCATTTCATAGGTGTCAAAGGCTTTTATTGACAATTACATGAAGTCGATGCAGAGAGTCAATATTTGCAGTGTTGACCCTTTTTCAAGACCTCTGCAATCCACCCTGGCATGCTGTCAATTAACTTCTGGGCCACATCCTGACTGATGGCAGCCCATTCTTGCATAATCAATGCTTGGACTTTGTCCGAGTTTGGGTTTTTGTGTGTCCACCCGCCTCTTGAGGATTGACCATGTTCTCAATGGGTTTAAGGTCTGGGAATTTTCCTGGCCATGGACCCAAATAATCTATGTTTTGTTCCCCGAGCCACTTAGTTATCACTTTTGCCTTATGGCAAGGTGCTCCATCATACTGGAAAAGGCATTGTTCATCACCAAACTGTTCCTGGATGGTTGGGAGAAGTTGCTCTCTGAGGATGTGTTGGTACCATTCTTTTATTCATGGCTGTGTTCTAAGGCAAAATGGTGAGTGAGCCCACTCCCTTGGCTGAGAAACAACCCCACACATGAATGGTCTCTGGATGCTTTTCTGTTGGCATGACACAGGACTGATGGTAGCGCTCACCTCAGCTCTGTACTGGTGGTGCTCTGATTCCGCAGCTGAATCAACTTTAGGAGACGGTCCTGGAGCTTGCTGGACTTTCTTGGGCTCCCTGAAGCGTTCACAACAATTGAACCGCTCTTCTTGAAGTTCTTGACGATCTGATAAATGGTTGATTTAGGTGCAATCTTACTAGCACCAATATCCTTGCCTGTGAAGCCCTTTTTGTGCAAAGCAATGATGACGGCACGTGTTTCCTTGCAGGTAACCATGGTTGGCAGAGGAAGAACAATGATTCCAAGCACCACCCTCCTTCTGAAGCTTCCAGTCTGTTATTGAAACTCAATCAGCATAACAGAGTGATCTCCAGCCTTATCCTCGTCAACACTCACACCTGTGTTAACGAGTGAATCACTGACATGATGTCAGCTGGTCCTTTTGTGGCAGGGCTGATATGCAGTGGAAATGTTTTGGGGGGATTCAGTTCATTTGCATGGCAAAGAGGGACTTTGCAATTCATCTGATCACTCTTCATAACATTCTAGAGTATATGCCATCATAACTGAGGCAGCAGACTTTTGAAAATTAATATTTGTGTCATTCTCAACTTTTGGCCATGACTGTACAGTGCATTCAAAGTATTAATACCCCTTATTCCACATTTTTGTCGTGTTACAACCTGAATGAAATGTATTTGAAAAAATGATCTGCATGTACAGTGTGATTCCACACATTTCCCCCCCTGATGTGCATGCTCATTCACTCCATGCATTTGGAAGGATTAGGCTAATGAAGGAAAAATAGTGGGATCTTTCCCTGGCCGAGAACGTGCATCTGAATCAATGCAACGGCCTGGGGTGTATTCATTACGGAAACCATGTACCGTTTAAGAACCAAACTTAGCAAAACGAGTTTCTATTGGACAAATTCAGTTTTTTGTTTGTTGCAAAACGTTTAAAATGGAAGCAATCTGCGGTATGAATACACCTGTTCTATTTTAATCCTCAACTCGCCTAGTATTAGGGATCTCATCTGGCATTGTTTTACGGATTATTTATATGGATATAAGCACTCCATTGCAGTCTAAAGATGGATATGAAAGAAGGCTACTGGAGTTGTTTATTCAATTTCCATCAACTATAACTATGCTGAAGCTATATTATTGAGACTCCAAAGAGAATTAAATACTTGACTAATCCTAGATTTGAATTTATTTCCAGTCCACAGATTTTGGTGTGGTGATACTGATGGTTTGTCCGCACTGGGATTTAGTTTAAGTAGCAGGTAATGAGAATTATCGTGGCAGGTTAGCGGAACTGCTTTTGCAGGTTAGGAGACAGGTTAACTAAATTAGTTTATTTTGCTAAATTTCTTCAGCTGTAAATTTATCCCCGACGCAACTGCTAGATGGCGCTGTAGTAGCCACAATGGTAAAAACTAACATCAGTATCTTTTTTATTTATTTTTGTTATTAACAACAAATCAATACAGAAAGTACATGAGGGAACACAAGTATATATAGATTATATACAATGGACAATCGAGCTAGGGAGTACAATATCACATTACAATTACACAAGGACATAAAGGGTCATACATACACTTAATTCTAACAGCTTTTTTGTTAGAGTATTTAATTGTCTTAATATACAGTTCACTTTCTTTTTTAGGGTAAGAATGTGTTTTTAGTTTGTAAATGTACATTTGTGGATATGAAATTTGGCCAAAGGAATAATGAAATTAATTACATAATGTTTCAGCTTATTTCTATCGTATGTAAAGAATCCAAGCAGTACATCTCTCCAAAATAGTGTAAAATCTTCATAAATGTGTTCAATTATAAGTCTACTAATGTCTTGCCACAGTTTTCTTACATGAATACAAAGCAAAAAAAGATGCAACACTGTTTCTGGGTGGTCATTACAAAAGGAGCAATTTGAGTTGTTTTCCTTAAACTTCTTCATATAGTGGTTGGCAGGATAATATTTATGAATAATTTTAAAGGAAACTTCATTTTGTTAACAAGTAGGTATGTGTGTGGCAACATCCAAACTTTTTTCCAACAAGATGTAACATAACTTAAACCGTCCCCTCGCCCATACCCGAGCTCAAACCAGGGACCCTCTGCACACAACAGTCACCCAGGAAGCATCGTTACCCATCGCTCCACAAAAGCCGTGGCCCTTGCAGAGCAAGGGAAACCACTACTTCAAGGTCTCAGAGCAAGTGACGTCACCGATTGAACCGCTATTTAGCGCGCACCACCGCTAACTAGCTAGCCGTTTCACATCCGTTACAAAGGCATGACATACAACATCCTGCTGAAACAAGGTTCGTATCGCTCTGTTGAAGAATGGACCAAAAGAGGAACAAATCTTTCCTACTGATGAGTCAACAGTGTCAGTAGAAGGTAAGCTCTGAGGGTCAGGTCTTGACACGTTCCTGAATAACAGAGCAACACCTGAGGGAATGGCATCTAAAACAATTGCAAAATCTTTAGGTGTTACAGGGACCTTGTAAAGGGATAAGAATTCCTTATAACTGAGTAAAAGACCCACTGCATTTACCAGTTGGCTCACCAATAGGATATTATTTCGGAACCAATATTCTGAAAACAAAAGTATTTTTATACAATATATCCCGATTATTCCATATATAATATCTGTGTGGAGAAAAATTGTGTTTATAAATTAAGAACCATGACAAGAAAACCTGCCGATGAAAAGCAGAAAGTTTCACTGGAACTTTGTCAATATTATAATTTCAAAACAACATGAAGTTAATAAGGCCACCAAAAGTAGAGAAGAAATGATGAGGAATAAAATTCCAGGTGGATGTGGGTCTTAGGAATTGTTTTATCCAATTGATCTTAAAAGTATTATTTAAAGTAGTAAAGTCCAGAAAATAAGGTCAATTTCAACAGTTTTCCTAATGTAACGGATACGGTTTCTCCACAGAAATTTGAAAAGCATCTGGTCTATCTCCTTGTTTATTTTACCGTCACGATATAAAGATAGAGCGCCATGTTAATCTAGAGATACCTTCAGCCTTGGTTATTAGGACTCTTCCTTTTAAAGATAAGTCCCTCTGTAGCCATTGATTTAGATTCTTCTGGGCTTTTTTAATAAGAGGGTTCAAATTTAGTAAGCCTCTAGACTTCTGATCCTTAGTAATGGTTATGCCTAAATATGTAAGTTCTTCTTTTACTGGAATACCATAATATGAAGGTGTCACACAATCTTTGACAGCTATGAGTTCACATTTATTAATGTTAAGATATAGACCAGACACTTTGGAAAAGGATTGTATCACATTGATCGATATGGGAATTTGGTTAGCGTCTTTCAGAAAAGGTGTAGTATCATCAGCCAGCTGGCTTATAATAATTTCTTTACCAGCTATTATTTAAAGAATTTGCATTAATAAAAACAGGTATGGAGAGATAGGACAACCTTGCCTGATTCCTCTCTTTTAACTCAAATCTAGGTGAGGTGCCATATTTCAATTTGATAGAGCTGTTACCATTTGCATAGAGAGTCTTAATAGCCTTACAGAAAAAATCCCCAAAGCCAAGTCTCTCAAGGGAGTGGAAGAGAAGCTGATACTCTACTGTGTCAAATGCTTTATAAAAATCTAAAAAATAATATGAAGCTGTCCTCAGTTATTAGGTCTGAGTAGTCAAGTATGTCTAATACTAGTCTGACATTGTTAGAAATATGTCTGTTCCTCATGAAGCCAGACTGTGTTTCATCAATGATTGCATCCATTTTTGCATCCATTTTTGCAAGTAGTAAGGCTAATATCTTATAGCCATTATTAAGAAGACAAATTGGACGCCAGTTATCGATGAGCAGCACTTCTTTTTTAGGCTTATGTATCAGTGTTATTAACCCCTGACTCATTGTAGGAGGGGGAACAATGTTTTTAATACTCTCTAAAAAATACTTCAAATAGGAAGGGAGCTACTTGTTCAGAAAATAATTTGTAAAATTCTGATGTAATTCTATCAACACCTGGTGATTTATTGTTCTTTAGATGTTTGATAGACTCTATAATCTCTTCAACTTTGATGGGTTGGGTATACAGTAACTAAGATACTGTTTTAAAGGGCATGCAGGTCTGCTCTGACTTTACACGGTTATTGTTCTATTTACTTATTAATACTTATTTCCAAAAAAAGGTCTTATATGTCAAACATTTTTATTCTATTTTTTTTATGATCAGTTTTCGTATGTACTTAAAATAGTAGGTACCCTTTTATTTAAATTATTATTTCGTATTTTATTGCTCAGAATAGTTCCTGATTACACTAAATAGGATTTTTAGTCTCTCTTACTACAAGAACCCTTGGTTTGGTCTTGAACATCATTTTCAGTTGAGTTGAATTTCAAAGCCGGATAACGTCTAGCTCAAAGGTTATGGAATAAGCTATTTTCACTTTAAATTGACTTAAATGGTGCAGATCTCGGTTCCTTATCGTTTACGTTCACGGCTCCAACGTCTTTGACTCATCCTACTACAGTTTATACTTTTATATAATCTTTGTTGTTTTGTCTTTTGTCTATAGTTTCTCTCAATGCTAGGGGGTTACAAAACAATGTGAAGCAGCTGGCTAAACAATTTCGAACAGATTTTTGCAAGAGTCTCACTCAATTTCGGCTGATGCCAACTTCTGGAGGTCACAGTGGGGCAACTATATTTGGCTCTCCCATGGATCTGAACACTCCGCTTGTGTCACTACAATGAAAAATAGCTTTGGTGGTAATATTCTACACTCGGAATGTGACCCCTTTATTTGTCTTGTGATCCGTTACAATGACATTACGATCATTACTGTAAACTTTTACTACACCAAACATTTGTATTTATTTTACCTTTATTTAACCATTTTACCTTTATTTAACCATCCTACTGGAAGCTAAATAGCTCATTATTAAATAATGATATAGTTCAATTTGAGGTTAAAGATCTGCTCTCACACTTTTGGGAAAGGGCTTGTGAAGAAATATCTCATTGCAAGAACTGGGAGCTCTATAAATTTGAGGTGTCCAAATACCTTAGAAAATATGGTAGTAATCTTGCTAAGACCAGAAGAGCTGAGGAGGAAAAAGTGAGCATTAAGATAACTTCCCTTTCTCAGAGGTCCCCAGCCGGCCTCTCGTGGGAGGAGAAGATGGAACTAATTGAGTTACAAAATAAACTCGATAATATATATATAATATATATATATATTTAATATATATATATTAAAATCAGAAGGAGCCTTTATTAGATCTCGGGAAAAAATGGATTGAGGAGGGAGAACAGAATTCATCCTATTTCTTTAGACTTGAGAAATTTCACTCTAAAAATAACACTGTCCATAAGTAAAACATTGATGGTGTTATTACAGATGACCAACAATTAATCGCTAAATACTGTATCAATTTTTACAGAAAATTGTATAGCTCTACGTACTGTCAGGAATCCACATATATTTTTTTAAACTCAATTAATAATGTTCACTCTATCAGTGATATAGAATCTAAACAGTGTGACGGCCAAACATCAGTATATATATTTTTTAAATATTTTTATTAATGTTTTATTAATAACAAATCAATACATAAAGCACACGAGGGAACACAAGCATACATAGATTACAAACAATAGACAATCGAGCTAGGGGGTACAATATCACATTACAATTACACAAGGACCTTAACCGTCTTAAAACGTCGGTATTTTAACGCCGGAATAAACGGAAGTGACGTAGGATCCCTTTCGAATGGGCATGCTCAGAGTTTTCCCAGGTTTTTCCCCTTGGTGGTTAGCAACAACATCCAGCTCCAACATGCTTGGTAAATTGATCGGTCAGAAATACTTTTCCATCGCGAGAACATGGTAAGATAATGTCGTATGTTTACTGACATCTTGCTATTGATATTTGATCAAATAAATTTCCAATGCAATGTCTTATTCTGACTTGCCCTTGTCTGTTTTACCCTTAGCTAGCTGAGGTCATGTCCGGAAACGTTAGCTAGCTAGCATACTGGCTACTGCGTGCCTTGCTTGGTAGCAAAGCTAGTTAATAACGGCAGCATTGACCCGTAGAAGGTTGCCAATGCCGTGAACCAGAAACACCGACCCGACTTTGACCAATTGGAGAACTAGTTAGCTAAGTAACGTTACCTTATTCTGAAACTAGCGCTAGGGGGCGGCAGGTAGCCGTCAGTATGCGCGTTGGGACAGTAACCGCAATCCGACGTTCTGCCCTGAGCAAGGCAAGTACTGTTTCCCCGGTGACGATGACGTCAATTAAGATAACCTACGCACCTGTTTGATTCACAGGGGTTGTGTTAAATGCATAGAGTTGTGCAACTTACTAGGTATCCCCTAGCTCGATTGTAAATTACCTATTCAATTTTACTCCCAACGCAGGGTTCCAACGTTGGCGGTGTGGGGTTCAGTTGGAGGGGTGGCATTGGTACACTTCACTGACTGGCGCTTGATCTTGGATTATGTACCATATGTCAGCGGCAAATTCAAGAACGATGACTAGAGGCTTTTCTGTGGCTGAAGGTGAGTAAATGTGCACTTAGCATCACAGTAAGGGTATGATCTCTACAAAGAGGTCTGCTTGACTTGGGTTTTTTTTTAGGGGTGGACTGGTCCATTTTTAGCCCAGTGGGTCTATCTGACTTGATTTTTTTGGGCAAAAATATAATTATCTGGGTAATAATGGGGGCCTCAAGGGGGGAAAAAAATAGTCCAGTGTGAGGTCTCGAAGGAATGCGAGGGCTGATTTCTGGTCCCAGTCCATCCCTGCCTGTTTTTACAGGGTGTCTCTGCGACAGATTGTCAAACCTAGCTAGAATAGTTCCGACCAGTAGGTCACAGTTAGTATATCTCCCTATAGGTCGGAATGCTTGGCTGCCTGCGCGGGATAGGGTGGGTATAATTTTTGGAACGTTCCAACAGGAATCTGTTCCAAATACTTCGTAAATAACAAGGTTGCCAACAAATGACGCATACAAAGTTGTATAGCGGCAGAATAAGATACTGGGTAGGGTGTGGGCTATTTCTTTCACTCACCATGTTTATTCCAAAAAATGTCTGCCCCCACTCTGGTAGCCTATGGACAAGCATTAAGAATAAGCTATGTGGTGAGTAGATGCCTATTCGACAGCTAATTAGCTAGATGAATTGATCATGCAACTTTTTATGCATTTGTTGGCAACTTTGTACTTTACAAAGTTTTTGGAACAGATTCCCTTTGGAATGTTCCACAAATCATACCCACCCTGCGGGATATGGCTTGAAAATGAAACTCAATTTAGGGATGGAAGATGTCGCTGTACTCCTAATTATCCCTACTGACAAATGGAGAAGATTTGAAGTATTGCTAGTTTTTAAACAGCCTTTTTGTCCTCATGCTAGGTAGCAGAAGCCACAGCAGCCTTTTTGTCCTCATGCTAGGTAGCAGAAGCCACAGCAGCCTTTTTGTCCTCATGCTAGGTAGCAGAAGCCACAGCAGCCTTTTTGTCCTCATGCTAGGTAGCAGAAGCCACAGCAGCCATTTTGGAATCGCTCGTAGATCTTTACTTTGAACAACAAAGGACAGTCAGCCAACCAGGCTCCTTTGTTGTCCTTTGCAACATTTTACGTGCCATTCCCAAATGTAACTTATAAATGCCTCGTGAGTTTAGTTAACTGTCATATCCCATCAGAACCCAAAATATAAGCTTGTTTTACTCCAATGTTTGTAAACAATATATAGCCTCAACATGGGTAGAACTATAATTTTTATATAATTGGATTGTCAAGCCTTGCATTTATAACTCCATAAATTTGAGTGGTTACATTTCTACAGCCCAATCCATTCAGCTTTTTACTGAAACGCGCCAGGAGTACGCTTTGTTGTTGAGTGGATTCGATTAATGCCCCGGGTGAACCGGGTTAGCGTTGATTACATTGGTTTTGGGACCGGGCTGCCTCCCATGTGTGAGCCAGGTGCCCCGCTTTGCCTGACGGCGAAGTCATCTCAAAGCAAACGTGTCGTACGTTAAACATGTGGAGTAATGAGTAGGATTCTGTTGTTTCACATGCAAAAGTGATTGATTTTGATAAGGCTTTATCTGCCTTCCCAATGAATACTAGTTTTTGAAATTTAGTTGAAATAGTTTATCTATTTTATGGAAAAGTGATGTTTTCCTTGATGACAACATGACTGTTTGATTTGAGAAGGGCACCCCTCTCTCTTTTTTTTGTCCCATTCGTGTCACAGGCCATAGCCCAGGGATCTAAATCAAACTCCCTTATTGTTTCAACTGCTTATTAGCCCAATATTGGACTAAATGAGCCTAAAGTTATTCCTTAGTCCAAGGACCTTACATGTTCTGTTTAAAGGGATAATTGGCTTGAAGCCAAAACAGACAAATACTCCATCTAAATGTGAATTGAATCTCTTGCGTTACGGTTCAAGAAACATAAATCCCTCCATATCACATCAAAATATCAAATGCTAAATACACACTTACTCTTCTAACCGGTTTTAAAACAGTTGCAGCTGACAGTATTTTTTTCCAGTGACAACACATTTGTTGCGTTTACACACTGGTGTTTGGCGACGCAGATGGCTAATTAGCACAGGTAGTCCACTCATCTTTTTTTCCTTAAACTAGTGTTGTAACATGGAAATATGGCCATGTGGGAACCCTAAAGGTGTGTATCAATTTGTATTGAATGTTATGATTTTTATGATAAGGTCCTTATGATTCCAAAACTGTACCGCAAATGATGCGTGTTAATGTTCAGACCGAGCATCGCGGCTCTTAACAAAACTCCCCCCTACAGAAGACATCTTCGTCCAATGACTCTTATGTGTGATGTAATGGAACTGAGCCATGGTCAAGGGCTAATTGCTGCTTTAGGCCCTGGCTGTTGTCTTCAATCACAACATTGCTGGCAGTGGTGTTATTGAAGCCAACTAGGGGTTTGCACATGAGCCAGCTTCTTGAGAGAAGGACAATAGTGTCGTCTCCCTATAGGATGATAACTCTCCCTTGCCCTTTGGATTTAAATGTTGAATTTTCATCTCAGATCCTCCGTGTCGGGTTGATTTGGAAAGTCCTTGAAAGTATTAAGTGGAGACTGTGACATCCACCCAATCTTTTTGCCTATAGGTCAATCTGTGCTGTCAGAAACAGGCCGAGAGTGATGGAGAGAGTGTGAACAGACCATCAGGCACAATGACTCAACTCCACCCCAGGACAAAGAGAAGAGGAACACTGTGCTTTCACCTTTTTCAATCATTTGAAATGGACTTTTCATCCTGATTTTGAAGTAACAGTGTTGTGCATTTAGTCTTTTTTGGTAATTGCTCAGCCAATGGAATGATATGGAGGAAATAGAAATGCATGTATTGAGACATTAACATAATGTTTATTCCTTTTTGTTTGATTTAATTCTGTTGTCATTTTAAAGCTTAGAGTGAAATTCTACTTTTCAGGGTCAGTTAACTTAATTGTTTCGCACTGGTTTTAACGTTGTTTCATTTTCCAGAGCGAGGGCTATGAACCTAAAATCATACAGTCTCTGTTTTTCCCTTTGCTCTTGGTTCACTGTATCAACCATTATCGTTTCAGTGTAGCCTGGCTACTACTGGTAGTCTGTTTCTGCTTCTAAACTGTTGGCATGACAACCATGTAGTTTGGTTCAATGCACAACCTTTTTGGTACTCTGCTTGTTTTCTTGGACCTCCTTTGTCCAACTTCTTAATGATCATGGTTGTTTTAATCAAATTAAGTGTACAAAATTGTGTCTGGTGTTTTTCCCTAGCCATTTGAAATCTATTCACAATCTTGTGATGATAATGGGGGAAAACATAATAAAACGAGTAATGTAACGTTTGTTTTCTGGAAAACATTCATGTTTTTGTAAATCTAGTTTGGTCTGATTTCTTTAGTGTGAGAAATCTAAAGAACTATGTATAAACACACAGCTAAACAAAGGTAGATTACAACATTTAAAAAAAACTCAACTGATCACAAGACTTCATTAAATCTCGTCGACTGAACTGCAGTTGGAACTAGTGGATTAATTGCTGTCCACAGTAAGTGGTGTAGCTTGGCGGAGTGACTTTACGAGTATCTAAACACCATAGGCAAAGATTATGGATACACTGACATGATGCATGTCTCTCCGCCCTAACAATGGAGTCGTCCACATAGCTGCATGGAGGGCTGTCTAGCTCCCGCCTATGCTTCTTTTGGATTGGTGGATACATCTCATTATTGTATTCCTTTTTTGAATATTTGGGGGTTGTTGACTTGACCCACCTGTATTCAATGGAGAGAGAGATGCTGTGCTACTAGCCTCATGCCAATGGTGTTAAGTACTTCAGTATAAATACTTTAAAGTGCTAATTAAGTAGCTTGTGGTATCTGTACTTGACTATTTATATTTTTAACTTTTACTTCACTACATCCCTGAAGGAAAATAATGTACTTTTTAATTGACCCCCTTTTCTTCCCGATTTCTTGGTTTCCAATTGGTAGTTAGTCTGGTCTCATTGCTGCAACTCCCATACGGACTCGGGAGAGGCAAAGGTCGCACCAATGTGTCGGAGGAAACACGTACACCTGGTGACCGTGTCAGTGTGCACTGCACCTGGCCAGCCACAGGAGTCGCTAGTGCACAATGGGACAAGGACATCCCTGCCAGCCAAACCCTCCCCTAACCCGGATGACGCTGGGCCAATTGTGCACCACCCCGTGGGTCTCCCGGTTGCGGCCGGCTGTGACAGAGCCTGGATTCAAGCCCAGAATCTCTAATGGCACAGCTAGCACTGTGATGCAGTGTCTTGCACCACTCGGGAGGCCTCTAATGTATTTTTAATCTATACATTTTCCCCGACACCCAAAAGTACTCGTTACATTTTGAATGCTTAGATGGTCGGGAAGTTAGTCTAATTCCAAATCAAATTGTATTGGTCACACACGTGATGAGCAGATGTAGCGAAATGCTTGTGCTTCTAGCTCCGAAAGTGCAGTAATGTCTAAGTAATATCAAACAAATTACACAACACCCAATACACACAAATCTAAGTAGGAATGAATAAAGACTATTATAAATATGGATGAGCGATGTCAGAGCGGAACAGCTAAAATAAAGCAGAATAGTATTGGAAACAGTATATACATATGACATGAGTAATGCAAGATACAGTGGGGCAAAAAAGTAGTCAGCCACCAATTGTGCAAGTTCTCCCACTTAAAAAGAGAGGCCTGTAATTTTCATCATAGGTACACTTCAACTGTGATAGACAAAATGAGAAAAAAAATCCAGAAAATCACATTGTAGGATTTTTAATGAATTTATTTGCAAATTATGGTGGACAATACGTTTCCTGGGGCCTGTTGCACAAAACTAGGATAAGGGATTAAGCCAGGATATCTTGGTGATCCTGGCTCAATTGATCCGTAATCCGGTTGCACTAAAGATGGATAGGGGGCAGGAGGATATGTTATGGTATAAATTACCATGGAGATTTATTCTGTGGAGCTAGCCTGCTCCAGACCAGGCTAAATTCCAGGATCTATTTAATCTCATCCCTAATGTCAGTCAGCAGTCACCACAAATGGAAACCAATAGTTATTTCACTGCTCACTATACATTGTTATCACATATAACTAGACCCACTGTTATTATTTAAACGTTTGTGATCATTAATTTCAATGATTTTGGATAAAAAATGATTTTTAGATGATGTTGCTATCATTAGATAATTTACAGTTTCCCATAGACTATAAGGCTATATATAAAATGATAGAATATTAGGGCCACAGAGGGGAAAAAAAACACAAGTCATAATATTGTAACCAGTTGTTTTAAAGGAGGACAGTTGTTAAAATGACAGATGTGGGGCATTTCGTGAAATTGTACTTCAGTATGGTTTCATAAACAAAGACATGCTGATGTGCCAGAATATTAAGTATCACATTGTCATAAGTATCAAAACTGTAAAAACAATATGTAGCTTTTCTGCAGAAAGAACCAGCCTCATAAATTTATGACTTTATCCTTTTTCTTCAGTGTGGCCCTAGTACTCTGTCATATAAACAAATACACATTCCATATGAATATAAAAACAATGTGTAACATTATGTTCCTTTATTGAATAAGGACAAAACAAAGCAGGTAAACCATCAGCTCCTTTCGAAACTGAAGTCACAGTGACTCTACAAGATGGAAAGCACAGAATCCAAGCATATTATACAAAATGATACATACACATTCAAAGGTCTGTATATAACACACCCTGCATGTCTGCACACTAAAATAAATGCAGGACAAATCCATACACATCAACTGAACAGACAAATGAATGGATGCAGTAGCCTCCCTGCAGCCTTGTATTACACACAGTATACCGCACAAACATCATAAGAGGCCAAATTCGTCAAAAAACGAACCCAAAAAAACCCAAATTCCTCTGCCACCGCAGGACATATTTAACCAAAATTGAAAGCACACATACTAACTAAAATAATTCAACACATATTGGTCCCTCAGCAGCCGACCACTGTCGTCATCAGGGAAGATTGCCGGATTGTCCCAGTCCATGGCTGGTGGCACTCTGGGGGCCCTCTCCTTCCTCAGGCAGGCCACATTGTGGAGGACAGCACAAGCCACAGTAATATCACATGCCCTAACAGGGCTGACCCTTAATTTGTGAAGGCAGTGAAAGCGTGCCTTCAGGAGGCCAAAGGTCATTTAAACTCTGGCCCTGGTCCTGGCATGGGCATGGTTGTAGGCCTGCTGTGCTTCCTGGGAGTCTGTGAAAGGTGTCAGGAGAAAAGGCTGGCAGCCATACCCCCTGTCTCCCAGCAACACACCAGAGAATTCACCTGTCAACACAAAATCTCATCATTACTACCTCATAAACACAGTGATATTCTTGACACAGCCATGATGGTTATAAATAGGGGTTGTGTGGCTTACCTTGTGATAGGCACTGATAGATTTCAGAGGCCCGAAAGATTCTGGAGTCATGGACTGAGCCAGGCCATTTTGCCACAACATTGCTGATCACACAGTCAGCATTGCAGACCATCTGAAATCATAAGATGAGGAATATTACACCAATCAATGCACATCACTGGCAATGCAGAGTGTTCGTCAATGGACAATATCAAAAAGTTATGTTCACCTGAACATTAATGCTGTGAAAGGATTTCCTATTCACAAAATCGGCCTCATGGGCACCTGAGGGGCTTTTATCCATGTGTGTGCAGTCCACTGCACCAATGACATTGGGGAAACCTGTCACACAAAGTAATGAGTATCCTACTATGTGTTAACAGTTGTCCTGTAATTTGTAGATCCACTTACCTGCAATCCTATAGAACTCCTCTTTGATGTCACAGAGTCTTCTGTGGCCAGGGAAGGAGATGAAGACATCTGCTAATGCTTTGATAGCCAGACACACACTCCTTATTGTGCGGCAAATTGTGGCCTTGTTCAGCTGTTCTGCATCCCCCACTGAGTACAGGAAGGCTCCACTAGCAAAAAAGCGCAAGGCCACACAAACCATTTGCTCCACACTCAGTGCATGGCTCCGTGCAGTGCGGTGCTTAATCCTGGGACCCAGTAGTCTGCATAGATACCTGATGCCATCTGCAGAAAACCTGTATCTTTCATATAGATGGTCATCAGGGAAGGCCAGTGGGTCCAACCGGTCCCTGAAGACCCTTTCTCGCCTGAAGGCTCTCCTCAGCACAAGTGCTTCTTCATCCACCACATCTCGCACGAATGGGCATGCCATTGTCAGAGCAGAAAGGAACACACAATTTTGGGCCTTCATATAGGCTAGTGGCCACACCTGGGGCTGGGGGGTGGGCAAAAGAGGGCGATGCCTTATAACGATGACTTGGTTGTACTGATTGCTGGGAAAATAAAAAAACCTTAGAAAGATGCCACCGTCCTGTGTGCTCACAATAAGAGCTCATATGTCATGGCTCACTTGACTTTACGAGAATATACCTAATTTTTATTTTGAGCTGTGTCATCTTCTTGGAGCTGGGGGAGGAAAGAAAAATAATGATTAATACATTTGTGTTACAGTTAGCATACAGTGTACATTGAAGGCATATCTCACCTCCCTCTCAAGTTTTTTTATTTCAAGGTCCAGTTTCCTAATTGTCCTCTTTTTATTTTGAACTCCAGTGCAAGATTTTCCATCTTTTTCTTCTTGTACTGAATGTCTATGTCTGCCAGTTCTATTTGGCGCCGGAGGTGGTTGCCATACAACTTTCTGATAGCTTGTGAGCTCTGTGAACACAATACAATTAGCGCAGCTGGAATTTGGCAGGATGTGGTGTCCTTTTATTAATACGCACTATGTTGCCAGGCTGGTTTTCCCACTGTATAGCATCTGGGTCCTGTAAAAGAAATTAGATTTTTTGATTTTGATGAGGACTCCTCACCATTGTAGAGTAAATAGTACTTTCACAGTCTTAACATGATACCTCATGCCTTCTGGAATCCAGAGAGATGGTCTCCTCCTCATCATCGTCTCCATCATGTGCTGTTGCTGCTGCACTGGGGCCTTCACCCTATCACATTTAATCGGATTCATATTGAAGCTAGTAGACAAGACATGCCAGGCCTACAGTATGCCTTTGATGGAGTACTCACTGGATCAGCATCGTCTGGTGCTTGTGCTGGTGGCTCTAACAGGAACACAGTGCTGCCAGACACTGCAAGGCAATAGGTAAACCAAAGTCAGACAGTCCAAATTGATTCAATATGAATGTGGTTGTATCCCATGTAGAGATGGAAGGACATACCTTGAATGAAGCGGGTGGCATCTTGGGAGGAACCTATGCTCGTCTCTTTCCCCCAGGGATCCCCTCTAAGACGGGCCTGCCTTTATTTAGCTCCAAGGCCATGTCCTCTGCTGGGGTAAGGTCAGCCTTTGGTGACCCACCACCCGTGCCTTGTCTGTGGGTATTCTTTTTCACTGCTAAAACAGTACAGACAATGTGTGAGCAGGCACCTTCTGGGTACAATATATGCTTGTGCTTTGTTAAATATTAGTCAGGGACCATACCATTCTGCAGAATGTTCTTGTATTTGATTTTGACCTGCTGCCATGTCCGTTTTGGCCCGTTCATGTTTAATCTACACACACACACACACACACACACACACACACACACACACACACACACACACACACACACATTTAATGGAGTCACACTGCAAAAAATTACTTGGTATTTTTGTCTTGTTTTCAGTAAAAATATCAAAACATTTATCATAGCTTTATACAGTGTGATGGAGTTACTTTACACAATTTCACTCATATCTGCAGTGCATTTCAATAAAAAAATGTAACCGTTTCATAATTACAGTACAACTGCATTTTTGGAGATGTGAATTAAATATTTGAATTGTAATTGTGATGTTTCAGCGGAGCGGTGAGTGTGTAATTGTGCACTACTTACGCATTCAGGCGGTCTGCAATACTTTGCCACGCTTTTTCTCTTTGCTTTATCACTGTGGCGGTGTTGCCTTTCTTCTTAATTATATCTTTTACCTCCTCGTATGCCTCCATGAGGATTTGTGCTTCCGACGGGGAAAAGTACGCGGCTCTAGTTGCCATGGTAAATCAGTTAATCTGTGATCTGTGGCGGGGTCTATTTGAGTGAGCCGTGAGCGCGCACCTATCCAGGATTGGTTTCACCTGGCTTAATGAATCCGTGTCTGCTCATCCTGGCTTGGTCTTTGTGCAACCAATTAAGCCTGGACGCACATGTTTTGGCTTCATTGAGCTCAGCTGAGTCATTTATCCCGGATGTCTTAATTCTACTTTTGTGCAACAGGCCCCTGAAGTCCACGATCATCTCTGTTTTGTTGACATTGTGTGAGAGGTTGTTTTCCAGGCACCACACTCCCAGAGCCCTCAACACCTCCCTGTAGGCTGTCTCGTCATTGTTGGTAATCAAGTCAACTACTGTTGTGTCGTCTGGAAACTTGATGATTAAGTTGGAGGTGTGCATGGCCACACAGTCATGGGTGAACAGGGAGTACAGGAGGGGGCTGAGAACGCACCCTTGTGGGGCCCCAGTGTTGAGGATCAGCGTAGTGGAGGTTATGTTTCTTACCTTCACCACCTGGGGGTGACCCGTCAGCAAGTCCAGGACCCAGTTGCACAGGGTGGGGTTCAGACCCAGGGCCTCGAGCTTAATGATGAGCTTGGAGGGTACTATGGTGTTGAATGCTGAGCTACAGTAAATAAACAGCATTTTTACATAGGTATTCCTCTTGTCCAGATGGGATAGGGCAGTAAGCAAATTGAAGTGGGTCTAGTGTGGCAGGTAAGGTAGAGGGGATATGTTCCTTGACTAGTTCCCCTTGCTCTGCTTTTGTGGAGCGATGGGTAACGATGCTTCGTGGGTGACTGTTGTTGATGTGTGCAGAGGGTCCCTGGTTCGGGCCCAGGGATGGTCTAAAGTTATACTGTTACACTAGTCGTTAAGTTACCTTTGCCTTCATGGGTACAGGAACCATGGTGGCCATCTTGAAGCATGTGGGGACAGCAGACTGGGATAGGGAGCGATTGAATATGCTCTAAACACCAGCCAGCTGGTCTGCGCATGCTCTGAGGGCGTGGCTAGGAATACCGTGTGGGCCGGCAGCCTTGCTAGGGTTAACACGTTTAAATGTTTTACTGACTTCGGCCACGGAGAAGGAGGGCCCACAGTTGTTGCTAGCGGGCCGCGTCGGTGGCACTGCATATGGCTAAGCATATTCATGGCATGAGGCAGTAGTGAAAGTGTAAGAATAATGTGTTTAGCCCGTCCTGAAGCAAGACTTCGGTCTCGGAACATCGGAACACGTGGCTGGTTTTCCTTTTGTAGTCTGTGATTGTCTGTAGTCCCTGCCTATACGTCTCGTGTCTGTGCCATTGAATTGCGACTCCACTTTATCTCTATACTGCCGTTTGTTTGATGTCTTGCGGAGTGAATAACTACACTGTTTATATTCTGCCATATTACCAGTCGCTTTGCCATGGTTAAATTGCGGTGTTTCGCGCGAATGCTGCCATCTAATTCACTCATTTACAACAACTCTGGTCATCCCTGCTGCCTCTGATCTGGCGGACTCACTAAACACTTGCTTTGTTTGTCAATTATGTCTGAGTGTATGACACTTGGGTAATTTTTTTCACTACTGCGATAGAAAGTGTTTTTTTCTCAAAGTTCCCCGGATGTCACGTGTCCTACTTATATCAGTACACTCGTAACAACTTAAGCATCACGACACTTTTATTCGATAAAACCTCACGTAACAAATAAGGCTTTATTTTCTGTTGACCAAATTCGACACTCATTGACCTCCATACAAAAACGTTTTGCTTAGTGTGCGAAACAACGAAAATACACCACCTGCTGGATGAAGGCAGATTTTAAACCGAGTTGAGCCTCTCTTCCTCTCTGCCATAGGCTAGCTAGAAAGCGGGAAGGACGAGAAGGGTGTAATTGCAGACCGCAATTCTGGGCGTTTTCTGGTATGGGCGTTTCTTGATATCAAGTAATACCCATTGATGCACACGGAGAAAGAGGACAGATGAGTGAGTCTGTGACAGTAGAAGTGAAGTTTTTGGAAAAAGTGGACCCTTGCCTTTTGGCTGATCATTTGTGGTTTCAGGGTGGGTGAAAACGGAGTTGGTTGCTGTGGAATTGGTGAGGGTAACCAGAAGTGGTCATGTGATAGTTGTTTGTTTCTGTTTGTCTGATGGAGAAGGCGCTCCGCGTTTTAAACGAATGGGGGGCAAGGATTGTGAATTGTTTTGCGCTCACGAAAAGGGCGCAATTGAAAGTGTGATTAATCGGGTAGCAGTAAATGTAAAAGTTGACCAACTGAAGGGGAATATTTTTAGCATTTATAGCAATGGTTATCAACTGTACTGCAGGGATGGAACGTGAGTCGCAGGAATTAGGGGTTGTGGTGGCAGCTGCAGAGAGGTATTTGGGTGTGCGAGACTTAACATCAGAAGAGTTGCAGGGTTAAGTGGTGGTGTCCCATCCTTTCAGGTTGTTGACATAAAGTACGACTAAATAGATTTAAATAGTGGAGTATGGTGGTGTTGTTTTTGTAGTGTAGTGTTAGAAGGTAGGGTATTCATAAGGGAGTTATACTCCAGTCTAATAGGTGGTGGTAATGCAACATTTATTGGATGCCAACCGCAGTTAAACCTAATCGAAGAAGTATAATTGACGATCACCATTGGGCGGTGGCTGTTTCTTTAACAAAGAAAGCTGCGGGCTGGATTTAGACAATGTCGGTAAGTTCTTCCACATAGCAACCTCTACTATTATATCTTTGTTACTTCTCAACGTGTTCAATTAGACTGTTTACCTATCCAGTTATGTATTGTAAAGGCGACATGATCGGATAGCTACAAGACACAAGCTTTGAAGCTAGCATAACAGACGCCACGAGGCTGTAGTAGTTGTTTGCCACCTCCAGTCAGTCGGCTGATGTATGCTAGAACTTCTAAACAGGTTTCAACTGTAGCTGATTGGATGTTGTACACTTATCAGCGTGTTGTGCCGAATTTTTTTGTATTCGCTACAAGTAAAATTTATGGAATATTTAAGGCATTCGTTGTATGCATAATTCTGACAGTGATTTGATATATAGTATCGTGATCCTGTTTACATACCTCACTCAGCAGCATGTTATTTTACAGTGAAGTCGACACAGATCCTGAAGCTGCAACTTTTGTGTTAAGAAATAGTCTGCAGACTATCCAACTATTGTTGACTCATTTACAGAGTCACAATAAAACAGTGGCGAAGTATGTGATCACTTTATATAATTTGATGATGTGTAGCTGTTACTGTGTTTATTTAAAGGGCCAAACTGTAAAATGATTGTATGTATACATTGATTCCTAAAGCTGCAATCAGCAGCAGAAGCAATAACAAAACGAGCTCCCCACCCCTGTTTAGGTAAAAAGCCTGGGGATGGGGCTGGAGAAATATACCCGCTCTCAAAATCATAGACAGAGCTATGGAAGCCAAATCTGACCATCCATGATATCAACTTTATATCGTTTTAACCACAGTGATTGTTTGCATGTACTTTGTTTGCAAACATTGGAGTAAAACAAGCTTCTATTTTGTGTTCTAATGGGGAAGGACAGTTGAACTAAGCTCATGAGTCATAAGGTACATTCTTCAAGACTCAATAGGTACATATCATTAAGTTAAATGGATGTATCAACTGCTAATTGCCCCTTTGAAGAATGTATCTTAGAAATGCTTCATTAGCTTGTCGACTGTCTTACCCCCCATCAGGACCCCACCTATAGGGCGGGGGTGTACTTTATTCTTTGTAAACAAACACTGTATAGCCTCATAACATGGTATCACATCACACTTCTAGTATCACACCAGTCTCTTCCATGACAGTGATGAATAGCTTCTAGTATCACACCAGTCTCTTCCCTGACAGAGTGATGATCAGCTTCTAGTATCACACCAGTCTCTTCCATGATAGTGATGAATAGCTTCTAGTATCACACCAGTCTCTTCCCTGACAGAGTGATGATCAGCTTCTAGTATCACACCAGTCTCTTCCATGACAGTGATGAATAGCTTCTAGCATCACACCAGTCTCTTCCCTGACAGTGATGATCAGCTTCTAGTATCACACCAGTCTCTTCCCTGACAGTGATGATCAGCTTCTAGTATCACACCAGTCTCTTCTCTGACAGTGATGATCAGCTTCTAGTATCACACCAGTGTCTCTTCCATGACAGTGATGAATAGCTTCTAGTATCACACCAGTCTCTTCCATGACAGTGATGAATAGCTTCTAGTATCACACCAGTGTCTCTTCCATGACGGGGAGGCTATGTGACCAGCGTAGACATACTCTATGGAAGAGACTCCAGTACAGAGCTTCAACTGTTCCCTGTTTAATCACTCCTGGTGTGCTGCAGGGCCAGAGAGCATAGATGTAGGAAGATGCTGAGAAACTGCTGCTCCAGTAGAAATCCCTGATCTGGCGATTCAGCAGTGATATAGCAGTGTTGGCTGTCTTGATGAGTCTCTTGGTTTGGAAACCTCTCTGGCAGGGTCCTATTGTCATGGAGCTGGAGACCTAACATTACCATGGACAGAGCATGAGCGACCCCTAGGGTCAGGTGAGAGGTGTTCTCTGACCCTGTGACCATCACCTGATTCCCGGTCCCTCTCCACCCTTACTCTGTTCTGTTTTAGCCTTACCCAGCTCCTTGTTGCCACTCTCCCTCACTCCCTGTTTTAGCCTGTCTAGACACTCCTCAGTGCAGTGTTGGTTTAGGATGCATCTCAATACTCAGCACTGCTTCCTTTCCAGGTCTCTCTCTCTCTCTTTTTTAAAATATTTTTTTAAATATATATATTGATCAGGGGCTAGAGCTGAACCCTGCAAATCAGGTTTAACACCTCTTCCTGTGTGTGATGTAACATCCTGTAGCTATTGTACCTGTGAGGAGATCCAGGAAGTGTGCTGTATGAGTGACCCCATCACTATGCTGAAAGAATGCATGCTGTCCAACATGGCTTCTGTGGAGGAGATCAAGGTACACACACAGGTGGCCCAAGTACTTTCCTTCCTCCCTCCTTACAGGAGATAGATGAAGAGATCAGGAAGGTGATCAAGGGTGTGGCCCAGTTTGAGCCATTGGATGAGCTCTGCAACCACATCTTCGCCAAACGAGATGCCCATGGAGGTTCACGGGACCACCCATGGGTCAAACTAAAAACTATCAGCTCAACACACACACACACACACCCCTGGACTATCAGCTACACATCCCCTCTGTTCCTGTGAGACACCAACCCTTGGGTGAAAGTCTACTCCTTTTCTCATTAGTTCTCTAAACACACAATAGGAGATTGTCACCCTGTAAATCAGTTTGTAGCAGCATTCCAAACCAGTTCATTACCTCTGACCCTGTGATGTCACTGGTATTTATTCACAATACAGCGAATAATATGTTGTTTTATGTCAGTTGGTATGTTTTCTCCTCATACGGAGGGATCTGTCTATGAATGGGAGGTGAGTTGCATTGGACAGACTTTTGTTCCAGTCCAGCACTTATGCACCTGATTTAACAAATCAACCTCTCATCAAGACCTTTGGGCGTCAGGTGGCCTAGGCCAGTAACCGAAAGGTTGCTAGATCGAATCCCCTACAGTAGCACTCGTTACACTTGGACTAGACAAACTTAAGAGACACCAGGCTGCAAGTCATAACGTCGTCATAAGAAAAGGGAACGACAATAGTCTCTTCCTCTCCTTCTCTTCTACTCTGACTCCCTCCCTCTTTCCGTGAAGAGAGGATACTGATCCAAGTACTATGAAACTGAAGTGTCTGTCAACTTAAAAACAGAGATTATAATACAGTTTGATGTGATTGGACTGAAGCAATATATTTGGCTGAGACTTCAAATAACATGTATTATTATTGAATTTGTTAGCTTCTGATGACACTGGAGAAGTCTGCATGAGAGATAATAATGTTCCATGCCAGGTAGGTGAGTGCGTTTTCCTGCGTCACCTTGAATCTCAGTATCATCTATTCATAACTAGTGCATATGACTAGTTTTTGGAAATACAGTACCAGTCAAAAGTTTGGGGACACCGAGTCATTCAAGGTTTTTTCTTTCTACATTGTAGAATAATAGTGAAGACATCAAAACTATGAAATAACACATATGGAACCATGTAGTAACTAAAGTGTTAAACAAATCAAAATATATTTGAGATTCTTCAAAGTAGGCACCCTTTGCCTTGATGACAGCTTTGCAAACTCTTGCATTCTCTCAACCAGCTTCATGATGAATGCTTTTCCAACAGTCTTAAAGGAGTTCCCACATATGCTGAGCACTTATTGGCTGCTTTTCCTTCACTCTGCGGTCCAACTCATCCCAAACCATCTCAATTGGGTTGAGGGTAGGTGATTTTGGAGGCCAGGTCATCCGATGCAGCACTCCATCACACTCATTCTTGGTCAAATAGCCCTTACACAGCCTGAAGGTGTGTTTTGGGTCATTGTCCTGTTGAAAAACATATGATAGTCCCACTAAGAGCAAACCAGATGGAATGGCGTATCACTGCCGAATGCTGTGGTAGCCATGTTGGTTAAGTGTGCCTTGAATTCTAATTAAATCACTGACTGTATCACCAGCAAAACACCATCACACCTCCTCCATGCTTCACGGTGGGAACCACATATGCGGAGATAATCCATTCACCTACTCTGCATAAAGACACAGCAGTTGGAACCAAAAATCTAATTTGGAGTCATCAGCGCAAAGGACAGATTTCCACCGGTCTAATGTCCATTGCTCGTGTTTCTTGGCCCAAGCAAGTCTCTTCTTATTGGTTTCATTTAGTAGTGGTTTCTCTGTAGCAATTCAACCATGAAGGCCTGATTCATGCAGTCTGCTGAACAGTTGATGTTGTGATGTCTGTTACTTGAACTCTGAAACATTTATTTTGTCTGCAATTTCTGAAGTGCAGTTAACTCTAATAAACATATCCTCTGCAGCAGAGGTAACTCTGGGTCTTCCTTTCCTGTGGCGGTCCTCATGAGTGCCAGTTTCATCATAGCGCCTGATGGTTTTTGCGACTGCACTTGAAGAAACTTTCAGTTCTTGAAATTTTACGGATTGACTGACATGTCTTAAAGTAATGATGGACTGTCATTTCTCTTCGCTTATTTGAGCTGTTCTTGCCATAATATGGACTTGGTATTTTTCCCAATAGGGTTATCATCTGTATACCACCCTTACCTTGTCACAACACAACTGATTGGCTCAAATGCATTAAGAAGAAAAGAAATTCCACAAATTAACTTGAAATGCATTTCAGGTGACTAACTCATGAAGCTGGCTGAGAGAATGCCAAGAGTGTGCAAAGCTGTCATCAAGGCCAAAATTGGCTACTTTGAAGAATCTCAAATATATTTGTTTAACACTTTTTGAAACTTTTTTTTACTACATGATTCCATATGTGTTATTTCATAGTTTGTCTTCACTATTATTCTACAATGTAGAAAATAGTCAAAATAAAGAAAAACCCTTGAATGAGTAGGTGTGCCCAAACTTGACTGCTACTTCACTTCGAAATGTCCTTGTTTGAGAGAAACACATTTTTGTCCATTTTTAAAATAACATCAAATTGATCAGAAATACAATGTAGACATTGTTAATGTTGTAAATGACTATTGTAGCTGGAAATGTCTTTTTTGGGGGGGATCCAATATCTACATAGGCGTACAGAGGCCCATTATCAGCAACCACCAGACTGGCCAATAAAGCAAAAAGATTAAGATGGGCAAAAGAACACAGACATTGGACAGAGGAATTCTGCCTAGAAGGCCAGCATCCCGGAGTCGCCTCTTCACTGTTGATGTTGAGACTGGTGTTTTGCAGGTACTATTTAACTGCCAGTTAAAGACTTGAGGCGTCTGTTTCTCAAACTAGACACACTAATGTACTTGTCCTCTTGCTCAGTTGTGCACCGGGGCCTCACTTCTCTTTCTATTCTGGTTAGAGTCAGTTTGCGCTGTTCTGTGAAGGGAGAAGGACACAGCGTTGTACGAGATCTTCAGTTTCTTGGCAATATCTCGCATGGAATAGCCTAACATTTCTCAGAACAAGAATAGACTGACGAGTTTCAGAAGAAAGTCTTTGTTTCTGGACATTTTGAGCCTAATCGAACCCACAACTGCTTCGAGTTCTTAGGAAACAATGCTGTATTGTTGTTTTATGTATCATTTTTTTATATTACCCCAGGAAATCTTAAGTCTTATTACATACAGCCGGGAAGAACTATTGGATATAAGAGCAACGTCAACTTAAAAACATTATGACCAGGAATACGAATTTCCCGAAGCGGGTCCTCTTGTTCGGACCACCACCCAGAACATTGGATCTAATTCCAGCAGTCGACCCAAAACAACGGCGCCGCAGAAGATTCAGACGAAGCGGCCACCTGGTCAGGCTCCGTAGACGTGCACGTCGCCCACCGCTCCTGAGTATACAACAAGCCCATGTCCAGTCTCTTGACAATAAGGTAGACGAAATTCGAGCAAGGGTTACCTTCCGGAGAGACAGAGATTGTAACATTCTGTTTCACAGAAACATGGCTCTTTCGGGATATGTTGTCATAATTGATTCAGCCACTGGGCTTCTCCATGAATCGCAGCAACTGAGATGAACACCTTTTCTGGGAAGAGGAAGGGCGGGGGTGTATGCTTTTATGATTAACGACTCATGGTGTAATCATAACAACATACAGGAACTCAAGTCCTTCTTCTCACCCAACCTAGAATTCCTGACAATCAAATGCTGATTATTTTATCTACCAAGAGAATTCTCGTCAGTTATAGTCACAGCTGTGTACATTCCCCCTCAAGCAGACACCAAGACGGCAAACAAGGAACTTCACTGGACTATATGCAAACTGGGAACCATATATCCTGAGGCTGCATTTATTGTAGCTGGGGATTTTAACAAAGTAAATTTGAGAACAAGGCTACCTAAATTCTACCAGCATATTGATTGCGCTAAGCGCATTGGCAATACTCCCGACCACTGCTACTCTAACTTCCGCAATGCATACAAAGCCCTCCCTTCGGCAAATCCGACCACGATGCCATCTTGCTCCTACCTTGCTCCTATCTTGCTCTTGTCTTATAGACAAACTCAAACAGGATGTACCAGGGATGAGAACTATTCAACGCTGGTCCGACCAATCGGAAGCCACGCTTCAAGATTGTTTTAATCACGCGGACTGGAATATGTTCCGGTCAGCTTCAGAGAACAACATCGACCTATACGCTGACTCGGTGAGTGCGTTTGTAAAGAAATGCATTGGAGGTGTTGTAACCCCTGTGATTATTAACCTATCCTAACCAGAAAACGTTGATGGATAGCGGCATTAGCACAAAACTGAAAGCACAATTCACCGCATTTAACCATGGAAAGAGGTCTGGGAATATGACAATATAAACAGCTTAGTTATTCCCTCCGCAAGGCAATCAAACAAGCGAATTTCCAGTATAGGGACAAGGTGGAGTCTCACTTCAACGGCTCAGACATGAGACATATGTGGCAGGGTTTACAGGAAATCACGGACTACGAAAATAAAACCAGCCACTTCATGGACACCGACGTCATGCTTCCAGACAAACTAAACACCTTTGCCCCCTTTGAGGATAATACAGTGCCACCGTCGCGCCCACTAACAAGGACCCCCCCCCTCTCCTTCTCCGTGGCTGACGTGAGTAAAACATTTAAACGTGTTAACCCTTGCAGGGCTGCTGGCCCAGACTGCATCCCTAGCCGTGTCCTCAGAGCATGCGCAGACCAGCTGGCTGGTGTGTTTACGGACATTCAATCGCTCCCTATCCCAGTCTGCTGTCCCCACATGCTTCAAGATGGCTACCATTTGTTCCTGTGCCCAAGAAGGCAAAGTTAAATGGCTACTGCCCTGTAGCACTCACTTCTGTCATCATGAAGTGCTTTGAGAGACTAGTCAAGGATCAAATCACCTCCACCTTACCGGCCACCCTAGACCCACTTCAGTTTGTATACCGCCCCATTCGGTCCACAGACGACGCAATCGCCATCACACTGCCCTATCCCATCTGGACAAGAAGAATACCTATGTAAGAATGCTGTTCATTGATGACAGCTAAGAATTCAACACCATTGTACCCTCCAAGCTCATCATCAAGCTGGAGGCCCTGGGTCTCAACCCTGCCCAGTGCAATTTGGTCCTGGACTTTCTGACAGGCCGCCCCCAGGTGGTGAAATTAGGAAACAACATCTCCACTTCGCTGACCCTCAACACTGGGGCCCCACAAGGGTGTGTTCTCAGCCCCCTCCTGTACTCCCTGTTCACCCACGACTGCGTGGCCATGCACACCTCCAACTCAATTATCAAGCCTACAGAGAGTAGTCGCTCAACGTCAACTAAACAAAGGTGATGATCATGGACTTCAGGAAACAGCAGAGGGAGCACCCCCCTATCCACATCAGAAGGGCAGCAGTGGAGAAGGTGGGAAGTTTTAAGTTCCTGTGCGTACACATCACAGACTGAATTGGGCCACCCACACAGACGGTGTGGTGAAGAAGGCGCAACAGAGCCTCTTCAACCTCTGGAGGCTGAGGCTGCTACCTACATTAAGACCCAATCAATAAATGGATCACTAGTCACTTTATACAATGCAACTCTAAGTGATGCCTCTTTAATAATGTTTACATATCTTACATTACTCATCACATGTATATACTGTATTTTATACAATCTATTGCACCTTGCCTATGCAGCTCGGCCATCGCTCATCCATATACTTACGTACATGTTCTCTTTCACCCCTTTAGATTTGTGTGTATTAGGAAGTTGTTGGGGATTGTTAGATATTACTGCACTGTTGGAACTAGAAGCACAAGCAGTTCGCTATATTCGCGTTAACATCTGCTAACTCTCTGTATTTGACAAATAAAATTTGATTTGATGCTCCAGATACTCAACTAATCTAAAGAAAGCCCGTTTTATTGCTTCTTTAATCAGAACAACAGTTTTCAGCTGTGCTAACATAATTGCAAAAGGGTTTTCTAATGATCAATTAGCTTTTTAAAATTATAAACTTGGATTAGCGAACACAACATGCTATTGGAACACAGGAGTGATGGTTGCTAATAATGGGCCTCTGTAGATATTCCATAAATCTGCCGTTTCCAGCTACAATAGTCATTTACAATATTAGCAATGTCTACACTGTATTTCTGATCAATTTGATGTTATTTTAATTGGACAGAAAATGTGCTTTTCTTTCAAAAACAAGGACATTTCTAAGTGACCCCAAACTTTTGAACTAGTCAAGGTTGTGTGTGTGCCCCCTAATCTACGGATTTCACATGACTTGGTAATAGAGATAAGCATCTTAGTCACAGATATCTTAAAAAAAAAAAATGGGCCTCACATTAATCCTCAGGATCTCGTCACGGTATTTCTGTGCATTCAAATTGCCATCGATAAAATGCAATTGTGTTAGTTGTCCATAGCTTATGCCTGCCATAACCCCACTGCCACCATGGGGCACTCTGTTCACAGCATTGGCATCAGCAAAACGCTCACCCACACAATACCATACACGTGGTCTGCGGTTGTGAGGCTGGTTGGACTTACTGCCAAATTCTCTAAAACGACGTAGAGAAATTAATGTACAATGCTCTGGTAACAACTCTGGTGTTCATTCCTGCAGTCCGCATTCCAATTTCACACTCAATCAAAACTTGAGACATTTGTGGCATTGTGTGACAGAACTGCATATTTTAGAATGGCCTTTTATTGTCCCCAGCACACGGTGCAACTGTGTAATGATCATGCTGTTTAATCAGCTTCTTGATATGCAACACCTGTCCATGTGGATGGATAATCTTGGCAAAGGAGAAATGCTCACTAACAGGGATGTTAACACATTTTAGAGGATGTTTTTTTGAGTATGGAACATTTCTGGTATCTTTTTATTTCAGCTCATGAAACATGGGAGCAACACTTTATATGTTGCATTTATACTGTAGTGATCAGTGGTATAGTGGAGGGTAAATGCAGTTTACACACCTTTTGATGAAAAATTAAGAGACAGCGATCAGAGTTTACCACTAGATCACTTGTAGAGATCATGTTTTAAGATGGTGAGGTTTCTATCTGAGGATAGCTGAATACACCAGAGTTATAATCTCTCACTTTGCCAGAAATTCACACACATTCAAAGTCTAATTGTAGTTGTCAGTGTTAGACTGTGGTAATGTTTTCAACTTTGAACAGTCATTCAATAAACTTTATTACTGCTAAAGAGATACTTTGGGATTTTGTCAATGAGGCACTTTATCTCCTTCCCCAGAGTCGGATGATCTCATGAATACCGCTGTTATGTCTGTGTCCAGTATGAATGAAATTAGCAGTGGTGGAAAAAGTACCCAATTTTCATACTTGAGTAAAAGTAAAGATGCCTTAATAGAAAATGACTTAAAAGTTGCCCTGTGCAATACTGCATGAGTAAAAGTCCAAAAGTATTTGGTTTTAAATATAATTATCAGAATTACATGTAATTGCTCATATATACTTAAGTATCAAGGGTAGAAGTATAAATAATTTAAAACTCCTTATATTCAGCAAACCATAGGGCACCATTTTTTTTTTACCGAGAGCCAGAGGCACACCAACACTCAAACAATAATTTACAAACGAAGCATGTGTTTAGTGAGACCACCAGATCAGAGGCAGTAGGAATGACCGGGGATGTTCTCTTGATAAGTGTGTGAATTAGACCAATTTACTGTCCAGCTAAGCATTCAAAATGTAAGGAATACTTTTGGGTGTCAAAGAAAGTGTATGGAGTAAAACGTACATACTTTTATTTAGGGATGTAGAGAAGTAAAAGTTGTCAAAATAAAAATGGTAAAGTACAGATACCCCCCCAAAAATACTTAAGTTGCACTTCGAAGTATTTTTACACCACTGGAAATTAGAGGTATTTTCGCAAGGCAATGCTAACGAGCGTTAGCGCAATGGCTGGAAGTGGAAGAATGTCGGTATCTCCTAACGTGCGATAAGATTTTGAGGTGTTTGACAAGAGTAAATGTCAAGTGTACTAGTGCTGTTTCATCGCGGTACAAAATCCTAAATGCTCATTCTGATAAACATTGTTACACCATGTGCCATCCACAGACTGTCAAATTTCTAAATCTAAAGCATTATTTTAAAAGGAGACATCGGAATTCCGGAAATCTCCCTGATATAAACAGCCTGGCACCATTGCGCAAAATAAACTATGATTGAGCTATGCGCGGGACGGTGCAGGAACTGACCAATGGTAGGCACTAATGGGCATTTCCTGAAATCAATGAGTTTCTTGATAATTAATGACTGATAGATAACATGCACCAATGGGCGTGTCCTGATTTTAAAAACGCCCCGAATTGCGGTCTGCAAATTACACCATGTTGGAGAGCACAGCTGAGCAGAAAGAAGATCCACAACATTAATTTCTAGACTCATTTTTCTATCCTATGCAGATACCCTAATCGACAAATATCCAGCAATCATAACCTGCAACAAACATGGTGAGAAAAAGGTGGGTTTAACGAATTGCTCAAAATAGTATTGAGAAGGACAAGTAGGAACCATAAAGACGGTAGACGTTATCGAAGTCTGCAGGATAAGCTTTATATCTCATTAGGGAAAGCGTATATATGTATGGCTGGCTGGCATTCTTGTTACTCGATGGAGTAGCCTGGTAGCTAGCTGGCCACTAAAGTAAGAAATCGTCCTCTTACTAGCTAAAACTAACACAACAATTAAGACCACCGCCTTCAGATTGCATAAAAAAGGCATTGATTTGCCAACTTTCGCTTACTAGCCATCGTTTAACAAACTAACATCAGCCCTCCCGTATCAGGTGATCACACATGTAATTGTTTCAGCTAACGTTAATTAGCAAGTAGGTGTCGGTCACGAGTCTTTTGGGTGAGTTTAACTGACAAACAAATCACCATGTGTCATAACTACTCTATTATTTCTAGATTAGTTAGTCACATTTACCCATGATACATCGCGCATTTGATGCTCTTGAAAACGATCAATGTTTACATCAGTGTTGATTCTCATGATGTGGACTTTCTAGCTAATACAGTATTGTCAGGGTTATACCGTGCTGTTGGTTAGCTAGTACACTACGCTAGCTAACTTTTCATGGTTTACTGATGGAGTTTTTTGCCGGCTGAGGCTCTCTGATAATTAACTTTTACTTGATTGTAGTTATTTGATGACTTACAGTGCATTCATTATAAGATGGCTAGGTGGGACAACCACATCAGTCATAGTAAGTACATTTCTCCTCAATACAGTAGCTATCAGCGAAGTAAGACCTTGTAAGGGAGGGAAAAAGTCAAGTGTGAGTGTTTCACGAAGCCCCTTTTTTTCTCACAATACAAGGCTCTTTAAAAATAAAATAAAACTATGCAACTCGTATCATGTTTCAATATGCAGTAATAGTTTCCTGAACTACAATAACAATTATTGAAGTTTCTGAACAGTCTTTCTGAGAAGTACTTTTTTTCCCTCATGGTTAACTACAAGTAAGTTTTAAAAGACAGGCTGTGTGGTTCATGTGCTTATTTATATTCATGAGCTCGCTTTGACTGACAGCTCTTTGACACGCCTTTGTCAAGCAACTTGTATGCAGTGTTGCAGTAAAACCATCTCAAGCTAATTTGGTGATAGAGAAATGAAATTTCATCTGATATTAATTTTTTTTAACCTTTTTATTTAACTCGGCAAGTCAGTTAAGAACAAATTCTTATTTACAATGACGGCCTAGGAACAGTGGTTTAACTGCCTTGTTCAGGGGCAGAATGACCAATTTAAAAAAGTTTTATATATATATAAGCAAGCAGCAGGAGGTAACCTAGTGGTTACAGCATTGGGCCAGTAACCGAAAGGTTGCTAGATCGAATCCCCGAGAGATGAGGTAAAAAAAAAAAAAATAGCTCCCAAAAAATAAAGGGAACACTAAAATAAAACATCCTAGATCTGAATGAAATATTCTGATTAAATACTTTTTCTTTACATAGTTGAATGTGCTGACAACAAAATCACACAAATATTCAATGGAAATCAAATTTATCAACCCATGGAGGCCTGGATTTGGAGTCACACTCAAAATTAAAGTGGAAAACCACACTGCAGGTGGATCCAACTTTGATGTAATGTCCTTAAAACAAGTCAAAATGAGGCTCAGTAGTGTGTGTGGCCTCCATGTGCCTGTATGACCTCCCTACAACGCCTGGGCATGCTCCTGATGAGGTGGTGGATGGTCTCCTGAGGGATCTCCTCCCAGACTTGGACAAAAGCATCCGCCAACTCCTGGACAGGCTGTGGTGCAACGTGGCGTTGGTGGATGGAGCGAGACATGATGTCCCAGATGTGCTCAATTGGATTCAGGTCTGGGTAACGGGCGGACCAGTCCATAGAATCAATGCCTTCCTCTTGCAGGAACTGCTGACACACTCCAGCCACATGAGGTCTAGCATTGTCTTGCATTAGGAGGAACCCAGGGCCAACCGCACCAGCATATGGCCTCACAAGGGGCCTGAGGATCTCATCTCGGTACCTAATGGCAGTCAGGCTACCTCTGGCGAGCACATGGAGGGCTGTGCGGCCCCCCAAAGAAATGCCACCCCACACCATGACTGACCCACCGCCAAACCGGTCATACTGGAGGATGTTGCAGGCAGCAGAACGTTCTCCACGGCGTCTCCAGACTGTCACATGTGCACAGTGTGAACCTGCTTTCATTAGTGAAGAGCACAGGGCGCCAGTGGCAAATTTGCCAGTCTTGGTGTTCTCTGTCAAAAGCCAAACGTCCTGCACGGTGTTGGGCTGTAAGCACAACCCCCACCTGTGGACGTCGGGTCCTCATACCACCCTCATGGAGTCTGTTTCTGACCGTTTGAGCAGACACATGCACATTTGTGGCCTGCTGGAGGTCATTTTGCAGGGCTCTGGCAGTGCTCCTCCTGCACCTCCTTGCACAAAGGCGGAGGTAGCGGTCCTGCTGTTGGGTTGTTGCCCTCCTACAGCCTCCTACACATCTCCTGATGTACTGGCCTGTCTCCTGGTAGCGCCTCCATGCTCTGGACACTACGCTGACAGACACAGCAAACCTTCTTGCCACAGCTCGCATTGATGTGCCATCCTGGATGAGCTGCACTACCTGAGCCACTTGTGTGGGTTGTAGACGCCGTCTCATGCTACCACTAGAGTGAAAGCACTGCCAGCATTCAAAAGTGACCAAAACATCAGCCAGGAAGCATAGGAACTGAGAAGTGGTCTGTGGTTATCACCTGCAGAACCACTCCTTTATTGGGGGTGTCTTGCTAATTGCCTATAATTTCCACCTGTTGTCTATTCAATTTGAAATGTATTGTCAGTGTTGCTTCCTAAGTAGACAGTTTAATTTCACAGAAGTGTGATTGACTTGGAGTTACATTGTGTTTAAGTGTTCCCTTTATTTTTTTGAGCAGTGTGTATATTCGATATATATATATCACATCACAGACAGAGAGCTCCAGTTTGGAATGTCTCTTGTGAAGTGGTTCACAGCACATGGGACCGGGAGACCCATGAGGAGGCTCACAATTGTCCAGGTTAGGGGAGGGCTGCCCTCAGGTTATCGCCTCAATTCAATGCTGATGTTTTTTTTTTTTGCTGTCCTGTCTTACTGCCTCATTTAGTGACCCTGGAAAGAGATTCCTGAGCAAGCCCCAGCTAGCTCGTTACCTGGGCAACACCATTTAGGTGCACGCCATTGAACCCCGTGCAGGAAGGATGCTCATGAATAAGCTTCAAAGGAACCGGCACAAATAATCTGTTTGACCTTTCAACAATGATCCCTGACCTGTTTCTCTGTCTGTTTTGAAGGTTAAGCCGGACCTGAACACGACCTTACCAGTCAGACAGACAGCATCTATCTTTAAACAGCCTGTCACCAAGGTGACCAATCACCCTAGCAACAAAGTGAAGACAGACTCCCACAAGGCTGTCGACCAACCAAGACAGGTGAGTCCAGTGATGCTCGGCTCTTATTGGTTGTGATATGATACTGTTATGTTATTGCTGCCATATGGTAGGGAGATGAAGTCCTCTACTCTGGCCTAGCCCTCAAAAGCTTATTATTGGGATGAGTCACTCAATTTAACAAGCTTAATCAAAGCTTGTTAAATCATTCCTGTAATGTGGCTAAACATTTTGAGATGCTCTGAGTGGCTGCGATTTAAATTTATGATTCACATTAAGTGATGCACGCAGAGTCCAATGTCTAGTTCTTTACACAATGTTGGTCCTCAGCTGTTTTGGGAGAGGAAGCTGAGTGGTCTGAGTGCGTTTGAAATTGCAGAAGAGCTGGTGAAAACCATGGACCTTCCCAGGGGCCTAAAGGGTAGGTACACTGACCTTCCCAGGGGCCTACATGTTGAGTACACACAGCAGCGAATACTTGAATTTCAATATATACACATAAACACACACAAAATTGTTGGGTTTTATCTGACCCTGTGTATGTCCCCGTCCCCAGGTGTTGGGCCTCTGTGTTCAGACAAGACCTTGCTCTCAGCAATCTCCAGCGCCCTGCCCCAACCCTGTCACTGGTCAGCTGAACACAGCTGTGGAGAAGAACCCTGTGGTATGGCTCAACGCCGCTCTGCAAGGCCTTCATGGTTACCGATGACGACGTCCGGTAGAGTACACATAAACCTTGTGGTAGGGCACAACAACACCCAGCTACTGTGGGGCCTTGTCGTTAACCCTGCCAAGAGGACTGTCCTCAATCATTGCTCCTTAACCCCTCTCCCACTATGTGGTGTCTGTAGGAAGCAGGAGGACCTGGTCCACAATGTGAGGAGGCTGGAGGAACACTCTGATGGCGGACATGTTGGTTCACATAGGAATCCACCAATAAGGCAGATGCTCTGAAGAAGGCGCAAACCAAGCAGGAGGACAAGGAGGGCGTATAGCCAAGGTACAGCAGAGCAGTGTAAAAATAGATAGCTTGAGGTTACTTTGTCTTTTACAATGTTGTGTTCTGTGAGTTTGTTCATAATACTTTACGTAGGGAGAGAACGAATAAAGTCCAGAATTAAAACATTAACATAATTCTGTGACAATACCAGTGGTAACATGCTATAGACAAACTTATTGATTTACTTGTGATCATTTCTCTCCTATGGGGTTGGTGAATACTACAGAGGGCTGCCTGGAACACTGTATTCTACCCATACATGTACAGGATATTTACCAGGATCTGACTAGCATCGTTCAACATGAAGGATCCTCTCTCCCACTGGGATCTCCACATAGGTCTTTCTGTCTGGAAGTCGGCCAACTACAATTGAATCCATATGTATTTTCAACCAATTTAAATTGATTTTAGATGGGAAGGGGGGAAGAAATTAAGACCTTAGACAAAGCTTTGCAGTTCAATGTTTCAATTCTCTTATTTTTACCCTCAATAATTGTCTGGAATGTGGACAAGTATGTATGGTGCTTTAGACAACTTAGTCTTACCTTTTGTGAATACTCTGAACTCTGTTTTGACCTTAAACTTGCTAAACTTTGTCTGTGTGCTTGAGAGAGGGAAGAACAGTGTGTTTGTGGGGCACCACTCAGTCCATTCCATTTGAAAGGTTCCATCTAGCTCTGTCTTGTGTTGCCCTGGTTCCACTGTCATTTGTGGAGAATTAGAGGGGTGCGGATTGGGCAAGTGACCACATACTGTAAGATAAGTTGGTGGCTCAAAATGGACTTAGCAAAAGACTACCTGTTGCGTCGGGAATCAGTCATAGATAAACATGCATCATATGACCTGATATATCCTATAGGTCTTGTTATCCCTATCTTATTTGGTTTGGTGTTCTTCAAACAATGTAGTCTGAATAGTCGAAGAGCAGTGCTCTGCACAGCGGTTGCATTGACTCGCATGGCTCACATGTTCCTAAAGTTCAAAATGGTGCTAGTCTTAGTAGATGTATTTTTGCTTTCATGTTACATTGAACTGTCAAAATATGTGACGGCTGACGTAGACTGTGCCATTACTCAGTTGCCTATTTGGGATTTATTTTTTAAACTTTGTGGCAAGTCACAATTATGCTGTAGTTATTTAACAGATTTTTAAATATTTGTTAACCTGTTCTTGATTTGAGGTATGAATGCGACGATCATTCACTGTCATATGAAGATATCTGGAAAAAGTAGGAACCCCCCCATGAATTGTAATTGTTCAAATTATGCTTTGTAGTAAAAAAAAAAACATTTTGTTTTTCCTCAGAGGGATTTGTTACCATTGCCTGTTTTAGAATTTGTAAGTCAAACATCAAGCAATTAATTTTTCTATAACAAAAATAAATGCTGTCTTGTCATGTGTTCTTTTAGATGCTTGCTATGTGAGATCAGCAGACGGAGAAGACACCTCACCAGACTTATCTGGTTATGTAGGCTACGTAGTGATTCTGTAGGTAGGTCAATGTGATCATCAGAAGTTGAAGCTTGAGTGTGTATAGCAATCAATAATGGATAATTAATGTATTATTCTAGAGACTACATGGAATCTGGCATCTATTATTCAGTTATTGTCCCATTTGGTCAACCTCAAGGGGTTGACAGGCACCCACACAATAACAGGGACATTGCTTTCGCTCTAGACCTTCAGACACAGTTGGTGATCTTGAACTGCTACCCTTGACAAAAATGTTGAGGTTGATAGGTTATTTTGTCTCCATTTTCCCAATAACCCACTCTACCCAACCTGTGACACCATCTTAGCATCCATAACTGTCAATTTCCCACGACGTTTTCAAAAACTGACACGGAACCAGCAGACAAATTATAATCTGCTTTATCAATTTCCAATGTGGAAAATTATCCACCAGCACAATCACTGAGGTATAAAATAACAAAATCGATCGCGGCGTGCGTGCCTTGGCCTTTGAACCCATTGTTGTGTCGCGGATGACGTCAGTTCTGTGTGCGAGACAGGCAGAGCGGCGTGCGCCTGGCGAGACAAAGGCGGCGGACCAGGGAACAGCTAAGAGAAAGAGGTTAGCTAGATCCAGATACAATTTTCGGGAGGTATGTGCATTAAAATGTAATAAACTACGAACCGATACGAAAAATGACGGGCTGCTAAACGACATCCGGCTGGAATAGGTTCTCATCGACAGCCTGTCCCTTCTCATTCGTTTTTAAACATTTTCTCCAACGCCCCCCAATTTAGCGAGCTAGCTAGCATTAGCGCACTGGTCGCCACTCACCATTCCTTCAAGAATCAAAAGAGAGGAACTCAATAAAATCGGGAGTTGGCCAAAGGGTAAGGTACATTTCAAGATATTTTACCCCCCCCCAAAAAAAGTATTTGGCTTAGACAAATTATTTAACGGAAGAATGTCTTTGCTTTCCAACTAACGTTAGCTAGCTGTGGTACTCCCAAACAAAGGGGACGACAACGTGACTGACTCAACTGTGGAACTAGCTAGTTTGCTAACTAGCGTACTATGGCTAGCTAACAGATTAGCGCTTTCCCAAATGTGATGCTCCCTTTTCGGGATGATACCGATTGAATAGACAAAATAGAATAGATCTAGTGTTCATTGTTATGGAATATTTAATATTGGCTTATTAAAATATGTATGATGCACATTTCAACAAGAGTCAGTCACACAGACTATTTTTGCCAGACAGTGAGACGGAATGCAACACACAGACAAAGCAGGCTTGAAGGGAACGGCGTCCAAGACGAACACACTAACCTATTTATCGTTACGGAACTAACTAGCTATATGACAGCAAATGTTTTTACAACTTTTAGTACATTTCATTTGTGTGTTTTCTAAAACTTATGGCTAAAAACGTTTTGTGCTGAAACTCCCTTTGTTTGCCTCTCCCAGAAAAGAGCGCTTTTACACCCACAGGCGACCCAAGATCGGATGTTCATCCTCGGGGACTATGCCTAGCCCCTTATTCCACCCCGAGATTATGGACCACGACATGGTAGTGAGCAGCCAGCACAACGGGGTCAGCCTGCCCCGAGAAACGGATCAGGAGTCCCGGGACGAGGGCCATCAGGAGGTTCTCCGCTTCGCCATGGACCAGCTGTCACTTATGGCCCTGGAGAAGGTGGACTGTGGGGGCGGTGGTGGAGGGCACGTTGACCCACTCGACGAGAACCAGGGTCCAGTCTCCGAGAATTGCAACGGCGGTTATGTCAACCTGCAGTTGCTGGAGCACCCAGGAGGCTCCCGGGAATCCCCGACGTCCTGCTCCCCGTCTCCAGAGTACTATGGATCGGGCGGGTACCACATGGCTGGCCCGCACTCTCACTCCATGCTCGGGGAACAAAACTCAATTATCTGCAATCGTAAAAGGAGTGTCAACATGACCGAATGCGTACCTGTGCCCAGCTCCGAGCACGTTGCTGAAATAGTGGGAAGACAAGGTAAGAATTTCCCCCACTTTTGTTTACCTATATGGTTTGACCGTAGCTAGCTAGTTCATAAGATATTAAAGCTAACGTTATAGATGTTATTACAAACTACTCCTCTCATAACCACGAATGCATAGGACCATGCACCAGACAGCCTTCCTTTGTTTGGGGGGTGATATGTCTCTGAAACGTATCAGCGTCTGGTGTTATGAGAGTTGTTATTGATGTGTACAGCGGCTGTTGTTTATTCGCATATTACATGTAGACATAATGATTTACTGGCCTTGTGTGCATGTCCTTACAACAGTGTTAAATCAACTACAGATGTTATTGGTTGTGTATGGTGCATGGGTAGCAGGGAGGGGGAGGGGTGGGAGAGGGTCAGACAAAGCGGCAGATTGTCGGGAGTCTGGACATGTCTAGCAGGCTGCACCAAACAAAAGAAGCCTATCGAGTAATTTAGCGATATGAACGACAGAAGTCACCAATTTTAAACAATATGTCTGGTGTTTATATTTACGTCCACGTTCAAATTAGATTTGTAGTAATTTTATGTAATTCATGCTCGGCCCTAAAGCGGGGCAGTTGGGATGGCCGCCGCGCATAACACGGGACTGGGCGGTCTTTTCGCCCCGTATCCAGCCCAGTCGACCGCTCTCGGCCGTTTTTCAAAATACATACACATTTTCTCTCTGCGCACAATATTGACTACTATGCTTGGTTCGCCGTTGTGGCTACGTTATGGCATTGTTCTCTTTGTTTGAAAATGCCATGCTTTCTGCCTCCCAGAATGACATCACACACGTCCCATCCTATTGGTGGGTGAGAGCGAACTGTCCATATTTAAAGAAACAGTGCAGCGGTCCTTGGGTTAGCATTATAAATGCTATGAGGCTAATAAATTACAGGCCTACATAATGGAAATATATATTTTTGCCAGGCTGTTTGTCAACCAGTGAATGCAGTGCGAACAGATTATTTTAACCAGTTTAGTAAACATTTGTCCACGAAGTCCTATTCTCTGAATCAAGTTAGTAGCTATATTTCATGTATTGTTTATCTTCAGTTTATGAAACAACCATTACACAAACATTTCCCTATTGAAAATTATTACTTCTCAACTCTGCTAAACACAATTGGCCAACATTGTTATTTCCCCTCTTCCTCACCTTTCCATCTCTCTCTGCCCCAGGCTGTAAGATCAAGGCACTGCGTGCAAAGACCAACACCTACATAAAGACCCCAGTGAGAGGCGAGGAGCCCGTGTTCATTGTGACAGGGCGCAGGGAAGATGTGGAGATGGCCAAGCGGGAGATTGTCTCGGCGGCAGAGCACTTCTCCATGATCCGGGCGTCCCGCTGCAAGGCTGGGGCCACGGGCACAGGAGCACCCGGGACGGGGGGAGCAATCCCAGGACCCCCACACCTGCCTGGACAGACCACCATACAGGTACGACAACCACAGTGGGAAATACAGTAACCTAATGTTTTGTTTGTTTGTTGTTTATTTAACCAGGTGAAAGGGAGCTACTTTCATACACTTAGTTCACAACCGTTCAGTTCCATTTAAATGGCAGTTCTTGGTATTGTTTTACTGCTCTGCCAGTACACTGTGATTCATCACCTGTTTTTATGGGTGTGTAATTTCCTCCATAGTTTTACATGGTCAGTTCACGTGGTCTGGAAAGCCCTTACTCTTATTTCCTCCCCTGGTGCAGGTTCGGGTGCCATACCGTGTGGTTGGGTTAGTGGTTGGTCCCAAGGGGGCGACCATCAAGCGCATCCAGCAGCAGACCCACACCTACATCGTGACACCCAGTCGGGAGAAGGACCCTGTGTTCGAGGTGACGGGCATGCCAGAGAATGTGGACCGAGCCCGGGAGGAGATCGAGACGCACATCACCTTGCGGACCGGGGCCTTCGTGGACCTCCAGGGAGACAACGACTTTCACACCAACGGAACCGACGTTAGCTTAGAGGGCCTGGGCTCGCTGGGCGCTGCTCTCTGGTCTCGGGCCAACAACCACCATGCTGCCCCTCCACCCCCACCTCCTCCTCCACCACCGCCCCTCCCGCTGGCCATGCACCACTCATCTGGGAGGAAGCTGGTCTCCTACCATCAACATAAGGGAGGGATGGGCTCTGAGAGCTACAGCGCCCCCAGGAGGGCCACAGAGGGAGACAGCCCAACCAGCCCCTTCAGCACAGGCTCCAGCAGTGCTGGAGGAGGCGGGTTCACCCCTGGCCTCCCCTCTGAGGAGCTGGGCTTTGAGTTCAGCGCCGCCAACATCTGGGCACCCTTCGTCAATGGAGGAGGAGGGAAGGTCCCAGGCTCCTCCCAGCAGCAACCTCTCCGCCGAAACAGCAGCGGCCTGAGTGGAGGCGCCATCACACCCCGCCTGTCCCCCACCCTGCCCCCTGATGCCGTGGTGGGACCCCTGGATCATCCTATGGCCCGCCGGGCCCAGAGCGACCCCCTCAGTGCCCTCTCATGGCTGCAGTCGGGCGGTACTGTTGCAGGGACCATCTCCGGAGGATCTAGCTCCAGCTCCGGAGGCTCATCCACCGGTTACTCCTCCTGCTCAGCCTCCTCCCTGCCCGGAGGCTCTCCCACAGACTCAGAGGGCGGGGGCAGTGGAGTGGGCCTGGCCTCTGGCATGCTGGGCCGGCTGAAGCCTGCGGCAGGCTCTGGGGCTGGAGGTCTGATTGGTGTAGGGCCAGGGGGCGGGAGCAGGGACTGTTTTGTGTGCTTTGAGAGTGAGGTGACAGCGGCCCTGGTGCCCTGCGGCCACAACCTCTTCTGTATGGACTGCGCCGGACAGATCTGCCAGTCCGCTGAGCCCGAATGCCCTGTCTGCCACATCCCTGCCACACAGTGCATCCGCATCTTCTCCTAATGAACCCCCACCCAAAGACAAGGGAGAGAAGTGGAGGTGAGAGGAGGAGGGTGTCATCTTAAAAAACATCACTTTTTTCCCTCTCTGACTATCCAACAGAACTGCAGTGGGGCGTCAACTGTGGAGGAACGGACACCAACAACCTTTGCTAATAGGATGAGCTATAATGATTACAATATTAGAAATGACACTATAAAGATGTTGATTTAATTATAATAACTATGACAAGAATAATGGTAGTAATAATTATTATTATTATTTCCAGACGGGCTGATTTTGGTTCATTCTGCAGACTGCAGAAGTAGTTGGGCTGGGATCAAGAGATTTCACGGTGGACTTGTGTCTTATCTTTCTTCAGGCCTTCATTCTGACCTGGACAAGCCTTCAGGACTCAGCCTCTAGGTTGTCTGTATAGTTTTCATTCCCTCGCGTCTTCTTCTTCAGATATCTCTGCCTGCTTCTTTCACAATCCTTTTCCTTTGCCACTTTTGTAATTAAATAACAGATATTTTTTGACGGAGCTGCCTAGACCTGCACCTTTCTGGTTTCTTTCCCATGTTCTTTGACAGGATACGAAACACTGTTTTTCTGGTCTTCTCTGTTCTCTAACTCTCTCTTTCTCTCATGCTGTAGTATAGTGATGTAAAGGAAAGGCTTTGGGATTGTGGTATGAGCCTGGAACTGACTTTAAAACAGGCACAGAAAGAGACACCTATGAGACAAGGCTGAGGGACCTCATAGATGTTATGAATGAAGACTGAAACACTTAAGATATTTATACTGTTCAAAAACTGATATTCGATGTCTTGGTTTTAACGACCAGTATGGGAATAATATAATAGTTTAAAGTTATTTAAGGAATATCAGTAGTAATGCCATAGGTCAGTTACTCAGTCCCCGTTGGTCTGTCTTTCTCTCAAACCCTCTCTTCCTATCTACCCTCCCCTCTCTCCTTCAATAGTTCCAGAGTTGGGCTTTGTTTCTGGTTCGATTGAATGAAGCGGAGCCGAGCCTTGTATTAAACCCTACTGTTGTATTCCACGTCGAATGCTCAGCTGACAACAGAATGTGTAATTGAAACAAACATGTCTTGTTTTTGGCTCCATTCCTCTTTCTTCCCCTTGTGGAGCTCAGTGTAGACACCTAGCCATCCACATGACAAACTAAACCCAGTCCACCCAGATCTTCTATCTGATTTGGACAGCTAAATAATTTTTAGAAGGGTTTTGGCTTTTACACTGTAAACTGTGGCCCGGTTTGCCCCTGACTTCTCGTCTGTCTGTCTGTGTCTCTTTCTCTGTCTGTCTCTTTCTCTGTCTGTCTGTGTGTCTCTCTTTCTCTCTCTTTGTGTATTGAAGTCCAACAGGAGTATATTGGTCTTGGTGATGTCACACACACACAGGAATGTCTCTGCCAATAGGGATCTTGGTTAAGAGGAGGCGGCCCGTCCCCAGTATTAAGGGGCGTCAGAATGAGCTGTCTCTCTGCACTGCAAACCTTGAGCGACACATTGTAACGTTTTTAGCCCCCACCTCAACTCCCCCAGCTAAGCTCTTTTTCTCCTAGTCTAACCCCGGATCACCCAGCCCATGCGGCAGTGGCATCCTGGGAGATATGTTTTCTGTGTATTTTCTTTCTAGTAAGTTCACATCAACTGCCTCTCTCCTATGGTGTTTTTAACTATGATGTGGACAGGTTGGTTTTGTTGTGATGGTACGGTACACAGTTGTAGTATGTAGCCCTTTGAACATATGTACGGATGTATTCATAGAATGAGACAAGCCATGATAAACAAGATTAAAAACAGGGCTTCCTATGAGCACACACACTACATTTTCAGGTGTTTTAACATTCTCATTGGTGACAACAGCGAGAGTAATAAATGTATCCAATATGGCAGCTAGTAGCTATTTCATCCAGGGCTTCCAGACACTATGTGTTCAAACCCAAACAGCTGCAGAATGTGTTGCTTGTTCTTTTCTCTCTGGTCTACGTCTATAGAACAGTAGTCAACCCTGTTAGTACTGGTCTGTCTCAGTGGTCAACCCTGTTAGTACCGGTCTGTCTCAGTGGTCAACCCTGTTAATTCACATCCATTGTCTGTGAACAAATTAACAGAAGGCCCTGTTCCAATACTTTTCAACTGCAGCCTTCCTTTCTCCCCTCACACCTTGAGGTACTATTCAGTGATCTACCATGTGGACAGGTGTTCCTAGCAATAAGGTCACTTCAGATCAGTGACTGCCTTCAGGGAGGGAGAAGGAAAATATGCATTTGAAGAGAATGAACACTCTTCACATGGTATAGGCAGAGCTGAAGCCAAGCTACTTTTTAACAATCCACTTCTGTGTGTCTAAGATGCGTGACTCTAAACGAGCTAGCCAAGTGAAGGGGACAGAGGCTTGACGTCTTAATCCGTAATCTAATAGTCAACCCTCATTTAGATGCACAATATCTCCCCCAACTTGAAACGCCCTCCATGTCTACAGATGTGCAGCTAGTAGCCACTGAGGACTCCCATTTTACTGAAGACTACTCTAATGGTGCGTTGGTGCAAACTTGCTACTGACACAGATACTGTTTTTAGAAAAAAGGAACGGCCATCTAGGGCAGCACAGGGGCACAGCGTCCCCTCTCCTGCTTCTCTTTTAAGAATTAACTGTACAACCCTGACCACACCGTGGTCTTTCTCTCTACCCTCAACATGAGAGCGATCGATCTGTGTAAACTGGCAACCTGTCCCTGCTGGGCTTGATGTCAAACGTTTAGTTATCTCTGCTCCTGCAGACACAAGTTAGGTGCAGGGGAGGACGTGACCATGTCTTTAAAGGAACAGCTAGACTGAGTGTTTGTGTGAGTCTCCTTTAGTGTTAAATGGAGGCCAATTTTAAAAGGGCCCCTTTTTTCCAGAACTGCCCATGACTTCTGTCACTTAATGTCCATAGTTGAATTTGCCAGGTGGTTCTGGTGTAGGTTCTGGTCTGGTTGTTTCACTAGTAAACTCTTTACCCATGGTCCAGAGTGTTATGGTAATGTACAGTAACAAACAGCTAAAAGGTACAGAATATTCTCATATTCTGCAGATACATTTTTTTCTGAACTTCACCCCTCTCCTTTTAGGTTTGAAAACAGGGTTTATAGAGGCTCGTTGAGGAATGACCACTGACCTTTTTGTGACAGAGGTGGGCCCAGAGAGTGCCACGCCCATCTGGGCAAGCCGCTCCCCCTGAAACTCTGCCTTTCTATTTTGCTTTAATTCTTTTTGTATGCAGAACCAAAATGTTACATCAGCAAACAAGGTTTCAGGCCTGACTTGTATGTATATACCCTGAATACAATCAATGGGATCTCGTTTTTAAAAAAGTTACCAGACTTAAGTAATGAAGTTAAGTGTAGTTTTTAAAAACATGTATAATTATTTGTAAGTTAACCATATGCATGTCTTCAAGCCATCAGGCATTAGAGGGGAGAAACTTTTTACACATTTTTATTTTTACCATTTATTTGCTTACCTAAATATCCCAGACAATAATGTGACCCTTTTTTTATTACTTCTAAATGATTTTCCCCTTTATTTCCTGTGTACTACATATAGCCAATTTTATAACAAAATGAGAAAATTATTGAAGAAATTTTTAAATTGAAATATATTTTATTTGAAAGTTTATGGACCTTTTAACCGTGAGCCGGAACAATTGTATACGCATATCATTTGAGCTGACTTGACGGTTATGAGAAATGTATCAAGAGTTTTATTTTTTATGCTTCTTTAATAAAATCTTGTTTTTGGTTTCTTTTTTTACTGTAAAACAATAACCCTGTTGTGTTTGTGCTTTCTTTCACCTCTAGCTTACTTTACGGTCAGACCACATAATTGACTACCACCTTATGCTTTACCAAATGAACTCAGGTAAATCTTAACTCTTATATTCTCAACTGCATTGTTGGTTGTTAGTAAGCATTTTCACGGTAAGGTCTACCTACACCTGTTGTATTTGGCGAATGTGACAAATAAAATTTGATTTGACTAGAGTAGTAACTAGTAGGAGGTTACCTTGCATTCCACACTTTCAACCAAGTCAGGCTGTGTTTACACAGGCAGCCAATTCTGGTCTTTTATTTCACTAATTGGTCTTTTGACCGATCCAAATTGGGCCGCCAGTCTAAACTTACCCTCTAATCAGACCTGGAACACCAGTGGGTGCAATTATCAGAAATGACAGAACCAGGGCTGTGTTCAGTGCATAGTGTAATGGAGGCGGCAGGGTGGCCTAGTGGTTAGAGCGTTGGACTAGCCTAGTGGTTAGAGCGTTGGACTAGCCTAGTGGTTAGAGCGTTGGACTAGCCTAGTGGTTAGAGCGTTGGACTAGCTTAGTGGTTAGAGCGTTGGACTAGCCTAGTGGTTAGAGTGCTGGACTAGCCTAGTGGTTAGAGCGTTGGACTAGCCTGGACTAGCCTAGTGGTTAGAGCGTTGGACTAGCCTAGTGGTTAGAGCGTTGGACTAGCCTAGTGGTTAGAGTGCTGGACTAGCCTAGTGGTTAGAGCGTTGGACTAGCCTGGACTAGCCTAGTGGTTAGTGTTGGACTAGCCTGGACTAGCCTAGTGGTTAGAGCATTGGACTAGCCTGGACTAGCCTAGTGGTTAGAGCGTTGGACTAGCCTGGACTAGCCTAGTGGTTAGAGCGTTGGACTAGTAACCCCCGAGCTGACAAAGGGGTGTCATTCTGCCCCTGAACAGGCAGTTAACCCACTGTTCGTAGACCGTCATTGAAAATAAGAATTTGCCTAGTTAAATAAAGGACAAATAGAACGTTCAATTGAATGGTGCTGTACTGAATGACCATTGTCCTAAAGGAGAAGGAATACATCACTCGTGCCATTTTAAGAATGCTTATTTGGGGTGGTTTGGAAATTGAGGACAGGGGCTATGCTTATCAAAACTGAAGCATGAATGTCCATAGACTGCTTTCAAGGTAATGAAACGAGTAGCATTTAAATATGGGTGAACTATCCCTTTTTATAAATCTCAAGTTGGGCACATTGTCATCTCTCATTCCACCACATGGTGGCAGTAGATATGAACGATCGGGGTGGGCGGTGTGCATACTGCCAAAGCTCTCCGGTTTAGACGGGATGCAGCTGCAGTTTCCAGCAGACAGCTTCTGGAAACAGTAGATAGATTTAGTAGGACAATACATAGGAAGGACAGTGTCTTTTTACATGATCACTGAGCGTCAGATATGCTCTAATAGAGAAGAGAATAAAGTACAGAAAATTGCAGTTGGACACAAATGGCCTTTTTAATAGGAAGCAGTTCACAACCAGGCTGCATTCTAACCCACCTTCATTCTAGATAAAGAACAATCAATCGTAATGATAATAAACAAATTAGAAACATCCTCAGTAGAAAATAATTCTCTCATGCGAATTCCGTGTACACGCTACATTCATATTGGTTAAATATTTGTATGTATTCACAAGCCTTTTAAAAAATAAAATGTTATAATTCATCATCATTACATAGGTATTCAAATGAAAAGAGAAAAAAAATCCCATTATTGGTAACATCAAAGAGACGCGTGCTGGCACGTTAAAGTTCATTTTCCCTTCATGCACTGGTGTTTGTTTTTATTCACAGGGTGGGCATCACTTGGTCTCCATGGAGATGTGGTGGCGTGCATGCATGTCATCTCACGTGTGCCCTTTTGTGCTTGCGCATATGTTAGTGTGTATATATGTGTGTGTGTGTGCAGTCTTTCTATGAGTGGTAACAAAGAGCAGGTTCTTGGAGTTAAATGAAGTCATACATGTACTATCAGAAGCACCACTAGCAGTACTGTCAGCTGTCATGATCATGTGATGTGAAATGACATTCAGAAGCCTTGCCTTTGATTAAACAGAAGCTCAGAAGATAAAAACAAAAAAAGAACAATGTATTAGCTCTCCCTCCACAATGCAACATGACACAGTCCATGTTGCTTTCTAGCTGTGAAAAGTGTTGATTCAAACTCATGTACAACAAGCACAAACATCACAATACAAGCATTGTGTGCCAACACCCATATGGCATTTGCATTGTCAAAAAGAAAAGTAATAAAAAACGATATTGTGACACACTGGAGAGAGCCAGTGAGATGTGTTGTTTTACAGTCAGCCATAGTTGAACACGGGAAGGGTTGGGTAGGGCGCCCCTGGAGCAAATTAGCTTTAAGTGCCTTGCTCACGGGCACATCGACAGATCTTTACGTGCTGAGTGGGTGGTTAATATATAGATGCCTTGATGTGGTATTATTAAACTACTACAATGCCTTGATGTGGTATTATTAAACTACTACGATGCCTTGATGTGGTATTATTAAACTACTACGATGGCTTGATGTGGTATTATTAAACTACTACGATGCCTTGATGTGGTATTATTAAACTACTACGATGCCTTGATGTGGTATTATTAAACTACTACGATGCCTTGATGTGGTATTATTAAACTACTACGATGCCTTGATGTGGTATTATTAAACTACTACGATGCCTTGATGTGGTATTATTAAACTACTACGATGCCTTGATGTGGTATTATTAAACTACTACGATGCCTTGATGTGGTATTATTAAACTACTACGATGGCTTGATGTGGTATTATTAAACTACTACGATGGCTTGATGTGGTATTATTAAACTACTACGATGCCTTGATGTGGTATTATTAAACTACTACGATGGCTTGATGTGGTATTATTAAACTACTACGATGCCTTGATGTGGTATTATTAAACTACTACGATGCCTTGATGTATTATTAAACTACTTGATGTGGTATTATTAAACTACTACGATGCCTTGATGTGGTATTATTAAACTACTACGATGCCTTGATGTGGTATTATTAAACTACTACGATGGCTTGATGTGGTATTATTAAACTACTACGATGCCTTGATGTGGTATTATTAAACTACTACGATGGCTTGGGCGTTGACACTTCTACTAGCCAACACAAGTCTTTGAAAAACACTAGCTGGTCCATTTGAGTTGGTCCATTCATCACAATCTTTGCAAAGTCATCCTCTGGAAAAGTCAGACCAGGAGCTGACTGAACAGCAGATAGGAGAGATCTTAATGTAAGCTGAAATTCATTCTCTCCAATGTACAGTATTCCCAAAGCATTTCCCTCTATGCCAAGAAACACACACACATGTCCTATGAGAAGGAAATTGAGATGAGTCCATTATAACAGGGAATTTCCCACTCAGTGGTCCAATGAAAATGTGGGATTGGCATTCCACTCCTTGGATCATGGTATTGCAGTTGGAATTCCTGGGCATGCCACAGGTTTCCAGTGATTAGGGGTTATATTGCTTGCCTCTACATACCACAAATAAACACTGAAATCAGGTAGGACAGAAAAGACGGACACAGACAGACACATACAGCCATACTCCAAAACAGGCTAAAGCTTATCCTCAGAAAAATGCAGGGCCAAATTGTCAAAACAGACAAATAGGTATTGCCTTAAAAACACAGAAACAGATGATTGAAAAGGCAGTCAGAGAAACCATGCAGTTGCTCTGTAGTGACCTTATGGTGTACAGTGAGCTCCAAAAGTATTGGGACAGTGACACATTTTGTTGTTGTTTTGGCTCTTAACTCCAGCACTTTGGATTTTAAATGATACAATGACTATGAAGTTAAAGTGCAGACTGTCAGCTTTACGTTTAAGATATTGTCATCCATATCGGGTGAACCATTTAGAAATTACAAAAAGTATTGGGACAAATTCACTTTCACATGTATTAAAGTAGTCAAAAGTGTAGTATTTGGTCCCATATGCCTAGTACCCAAAGTCTACATCACTCTTGTGACTCTACAAGCTTGTTGGATCCATTTGCGGTTTGTTTTGGTTGTTTCAGATCATTTTGTGCCCAATAGAAATTATTGGTAAATAATGTATTGTTTCATTTTAGAGTCACTTTTATTGTAAATAAGAATATAATATGTTTCTAAACACTTCTACATGAATATAGATGCTATGGCTAATCCTGAATTAATTGTGAATAATGATGAGTGAGAAAGTTAGACACACAATATCATACCCCCAAAATATGCTAACCTCTCACCTTTACAATAGCATGGGATGTTAGCATGTAGCAATCTGAAACACAACCAAAACAAACATGCAAATGAATCCAACAAATGTGTAGAGTCACAAGAGTGATGTAATCATTACGTGCAAGGAATGTGGGACCAAATACTGACATTTTAACTACTTTAATACCCATATAAGTGAATTTGTCCCAATACTTTTGGTCCCTTAAAATGGGAGGGACTATGTACAAAAAGTTTCTAAATGAAAAGTGATTGTATCATTTCAAATCCAAAGTGCTGGAGTCCAGAGCCAAAACAACACAACATGTGTCTCTGTCCCAATACTTCTGGAGCTCACTGTATATAGTGGCCTATGGGTTAGTTTTATCTTATGGCCCATAGCACAGAAAACATATTTATTCAATTCTCACAGACACAGACGGGAGAAGTGACCAGGCAGTGTCTATGTAATGTCTATGTCTGCTGGTCCTGTAGCCCTTTGCAGTATTTGTGCACTTTCAAGGGAACATAGAAGGGGGTTTATGAGGGGTTGAATCAACCATCTATTGGCTAGTATTACTCCTTTATAGTAATGTCAGGCCAGGGCCATTGCTAGGGTAGGTGAGTATGTAAAAAGAGCAGACCATCTTCAAAAGGTACATGTTTGGGTCTGCGGCACCATCTCAGTGTCTATATACAACATGGACATATGGTGTGTTCCAAACACGCTAACATCCAACAACTCTGATCCAAACCTAGGCTAACCTCAACCCATGTGAAAGACTGGCCTGTCTTACAAAATACACATTCATATCAAACGTCGGCACATTCTTCTTTCCTCACTTAGTTTTTTACTGGATAGTAGTTTTCTTCATGGTTACAAAGGTTATTATTATGTTAACCCTTATTATACCAGGTCATATGCACCGTGCACACAGGTATAAGGTGTCAAGTGTCTGTGGGGGGCGGGGTCTGTACAGCTGTTGCCGTGGTATCAGCTAATTAATCACAGTGTTCTCTGAGAATTGGGTTCAACATGCAGGAAGTACATCATCACACGAGATAGGATGAAGCTGCACCCAGACGCTGATCTAAGATCAATGTTACATTTCCCTCTCCCCAACAGGGAAAGCCAGGACAACTGTGTAAGTTGATCCTAGATCTGTCACTGAGGTCTACTTCTACCCAGAGCACATCACATGACAGGAAGACTGAGCACAACATAGAGAAAAGGAAAGAGAGCGAAAGAGAACAACACACTGATAAACCCACAGACAGATTAATAGGAACAGACGGAGAAGTAAGAGTTGGGGTTTAGGGCTGCTCTCTTGAACATGCCGAGAGGTCAAAGTGCAAAGTCATCTGTCTCTATAACTCCACCATAACTCATCAGGTGATATTTGTTTCTCACATTTCTGCATTAAATATATATAAAATGTGTAATATGCAAGAGTGAAAGAGAGATAATGAGAGAGAGAGCAGTAGAAATGGATTGATAAATTGATTGGTTCATTGACAGGTGCTCAAAGGAACTGTTGGTCACCTCTGTGTTTGTGTACATTTGATAATCATTATGTGATTAGAGATGATTAGTGTGTTCATGACTGTGTTTATATGACATAAACATGCCAGTATTGTATTAGTAACTGTGTGTGTGTGTGTGTGTGTGTGTGTGTGTATCTAAATCAGTATCTTGATCACTAGGCCCATCTCTACTCTCCCTCTCAGCTCGCCCGTCCCTCCTCGGCAGAGCGCTGGTCTGACTTGAGCTTGACAAACTCTTTGGCCACGTCGTCGTTGTTGCGTTGGGACAGGATCCTCAGTACCGTCAAGCCCGTCTCGTCCATGTGGACCCTCTTCCCCAGGGGGAGCCAGCATGTCATGCTGCCCCGGGAGGCCATGTCCTTCAACTGCATCAGGGCCATGCCCACCGTACGGTCCTCCCTGGCGAAGCAGTAGTCCTTCACACACACCTGCAGCTCATAGCCCTCCGGACCCAACTCACTGCCCAAGGAACTGGAGAGGAGACGGAGGAGAGGCTTGTTAGATAGCACACACACACAGACCCCACCCCATCAGACAGAAACCTGATATACTCACTACTGAAAGGTCTCGTTGAACTTGGGCGACCAGCTGTTATTCTTGGACTTGGTGGCGTGCTTCCTCTTTTTGTCAGTGAGGTGGGGACCAATGATGTAGACCTCCACGAAGGGACGAAATATCCCCTGGGTCTGCCACTTAATGTCATTAGCAGCAATCACTGAGCGAGAGAGAGAGAGAGAGAGAGAGAGAGCGAGAAGGTTGATGAGAGAGGAGGGGAAGAGGGTTGGGAAAGAGGTGCAGAAAGAGGTGCATGAGGATGGTTGTTTGAAGAAGATGAGCAGAGATGACATGTAGCTAGTTTGTAGTGCATTTCAAAGAAGCTCAAGTCTAGTGCAATTAGAACGCATGTAAAGCCCATCATCACCCCTACCTTACGCACTCCCCTTCACCCCTCCCCCTCCCCTTCACCCCTCCCCCTCAGCCCCTCCCTCCATCGCTTCCTCTCTCACCTCTCACAGTGATCTTGTGTTCTCCAGTGTTGGGATGGGTGTAGATCTCCACGTGCATTACCACCTCTCCGATTGGCTCCTCCACTCCCGACCCTGCCAGAGGTCAAGAGTTAACCACCACATCAGACACACAGAGTTGAGATCACTGCTGTTGACCATAGCCAGTGTGTGTGTGTGTGTGTGTGTGTGTGTGTGTGTGTGTGTGTGTGTGTGTGTGTGTGTGTGTGTGTGTGTGTGTGTGTGTGTGTGTGTGTGTGTGTGTGTGTGTGTGTGTGTGTGTGTGTGTGTGTGTGTGTGTGTGTGTGTGTGTGTGTGTGTGTGACACATTTGGATAGTTCTGAGCTAAATGTAAAAATGGTGTTGATTTCACAAGTTTAAAAAATGAAGGAAAATCAGCTCTATGAATTGGTACTTTTGGGGGGATCGAACCTGTTTAGAAAAACAATAGGGGTTCTGCTCGGAACGGAACGATTGGTACTAAAACAAACACACCTCTTGGTAACGAGATGAGCAGGGCTTAGCTGAGCAAGGTTTAATACCAGGGTTAAGATCAAGCTACAGGATTGCAGACAAGACTGTAATTCAGTAATTGAGGGTAATTCTCCTGAAAACACCTCTTTAAAATGGATAGGTGTAGAGAGAAGGAGAGGGAGGAAGAAATTGAGGGGTGGGTGGGGGTATGCACGGTCACAGGCACTTACCCTTTTCTGGTAATGTGTCTTCGTTAAGGGTATACCTGACCCCCTTCCCTCCATGGACTAGCAGAGAGAGAGGGAGAGAAGACACCTCAGTAGGATGTATTCTTTTAACACATTTCACAATGACAGTTAGCATTAAAAAATAGATCAGACACACAGGCAGACACACACACAGCCAGCGAGCCAGCCAACCAGCCAGCCCACTAGCGAAACAGACGGGCCAGCCAGCCAGCTACTAGCCATCCAGACGGACAGCCAGCCAGACCACTAGCCAGACAGCCAACCAGACCACTAGCCAGACAGACAGACCACTACTAGCCAGACAGACAGACCACTAGCCAGACAGACAGAGACAGAGGGTGTGACGTACCCTGAGCGTTTTGTGAAAGGACAAACTTCCTGATGAGCTTGTCAGTGTGTTGTGTGTAGAGGGACAGGGCGTAGTGCAGAGACTTCAGGTCAGGACTCTTCTCCAGGAATGTCTTCTTCAGACCCACACCACCCGCATGGAAGTATTGCTGCAGGGGCAGAGGTCAACAGGCAGTGTTATTTATCCTTAGAGAGATGTAACATAGTATAACCCTTGTTATAAGACATCCCAAAGGCTCGGACATGCTTGTAACAAGTTATGAAGCATCATACAGTAGCAGACTTATTATTTACTGCATAGTACACATTATACATACTGTACATGTAATATACGGTACCTTAATGGTGTCCAATGCCAGCTCTATGATGGCACACTGTTTAGGGGAGAGAGCCTTGGCCTCCTCTCTCACAATGTGCTCCTGCAGTGTACCGGGAAACAGACAACAGAGTTAATGTAACAATGTAATACGACACAATATACACCCCAGGACTGTGTTTTATATGAAACATGCTGTAGAAATGAACTCATCCTAATGTGTCATCATAAAGGAACTCATCCTAATGTGCCATCATAAAGGAACTCATCCTAATGTGTCATCATAAAGGAACTCATCCTAATGTGTCATCATAAAGGAACTCATCCTAATGTGTCATCATAAAGGAACTCATCCTAATGCGTCATCATAAAGGAACTCATCCTAATGTGTCATCATAAAGGAACTCATCCTAATGTGTCATCATAAAGGAACTCATCCTAATGCGTCATCATAAAGGAACTCATCCTAATGCGTCATCATAAAGGAACTCATCCTAATGCGTCATCATAAAGGAACTCATCCTAATGTGTCATCATAAAGGAACTCATCCTAATGTGTCATCATAAAGGAACTCATCCTAATGTGTCATCATAAAGGAACTCATCCTAATGCGTCATCATAAAGGAACTCATCCTAATGTGTCATCATAAAGGAACTCATCCTCATGTGTCATCATAAAGGAACTCATCCTAATGTGTCATCATAAAGGAACTCATCCTAATGCGTCATCATAAAGGAACTCATCCTAATGTGTCATCATAAAGGAACTCATCCTAATGTGTCATCATAAAGGAACTCATCCTAATATGTCATCATCATTACCTTGAGCTTAGAAAGCTGACCCAACTCCTTAGCTGCATTAAAGATCATCTGAGTGCCCTGTGATGGAGAGAGAGCGAGTGAGAGTGAGAGTGAGAGTGAGAGTGAGAGTGAGAGTGAGAGTGAGAGTGAGTGAGTGAGATAAGGATGATGGTGAGAGAAGAGGGAGAATTGGGTTGGGGAGGTGGTGCAGAGAGCAGAGCATGAGGAGGGGGAGAGTTGTTTGAAGAAGATGAGGAGAGTACAAATTACACATACATGTAGTTAAACATGTCACAATAAAGAATGGGGGAAAAAGACATGTGCAGGAGAGGTTTCAAATCCAGTATGGGATTGTGTGGTAACCTCCAATCCATTCAACATACAGGCAACACTGTAGTGGAAGGACACGTTCCTTCTAAAAGAAAAACGTGACAAGGAGAAAAATATGAGACAGGTAAAGGAGGGGAGGAAGAGGAGAAAGGGGACTAAGGAGGGGAGGAAGAGGAGAAAGGGGACTAAGGAGAGAGGAGGAAGAGGAGAAAGGGGACTATGGAGGGGAGGAAGAGGAGAAAGGGGACTATGGAGGGGAGGAAGAGGAGAAAGGGGACTAAAGAGGGGAGGAAGAGGAGAAAGGGGACTAAAGAGGGGAGGAAGAGGAGAAAGGGGACTATGGAGGGAGGAAGAGGAGAAAGGGGACTAAAGAGGGGAGGAAGAGGAGAAAGGGGACTAAAGAGGGGAGGAAGAGGAGAAAGGGGACTAAAGAGGGGAGGAAGAGGAGAAAGAGGACTAAGGAGGGGGGAGGAAGAGGAGACAGGGGACTAAAGAGGGGAGGAAGAGGAGAAAGAGGACTAAGGAGGGGAGGAAGAGGAGACAGGGGACTAAGGAGGGGACAGGAAGAGGAGAAAGGGGACTAACGGGGAGGAAAGGTGCTGTATTCCAGTGGCACCAGGTCAGGTATTCCATGGCTCAGCCGTGCACCATGCTCATTTCTAACATACAGACAAGGTTTGATAATGACACTATACAATGCACTCAAATCAAGCCCTCTCCTCCTATCCACTAGTCACTCATGTAGATCTGGAGGGAGTGGATAGGTGTTAGCCTTACTGCTAACAACAACCCAATGCTTCTGGAGTTTACAAGTAGGCCAGGGGCTGGGGATAAATCTGAGACAGGGAGGGGGTTACACTGAGTAGCATGGGGGACAAGAGGAGTGATGTCACAGGTAGCAGAGGACTCCGAGTGTCCGTGCTGACAGACATCATACAGGGAGAAACACACACTCAATCACGCGAGCGCGCACACACACACACACACACACGCACGCACACATCACAGACACACAAACACACACAGTACTTACTATAACCTGAGGAGGAGAGGGTGGGGCGATGGCGAGAGAGAGGGGGTCAGTGAAACTGCACAGGCCCATCTCAACAAATCAACAACCAAGAAGTAACCATTGAATCCTCTCCATCTTATTCTAGCCAAAGAGTACGTTCCCAACTTCATATTTCTAAATTAATGGTAGATACTGTATTATGCTATTGAAAATAATTTGTAAAGACTGGAAGCAGAGAGAATGTAATGAAGAGAATTATGCTCAGGTTTTTAGACATAAGGAAATGTGTGTGTACGTGTGTGTGTTACTCACCGACTGGTCTGTGAACGGGGGAAGCACAATGCTTTTCTCCATAGTGTTAATGACCAGTTTCCACAGTTCCTTCAGCACTCTCTTCAGCACAGTCTTCTCACAGATCTTAGCAAACAGCGACAGACTAGAGAGGAGAGAATACATCTTAGTATGTTATTGTATTGCTACAAGCTTTTTCAGGCCAACTCCAATATCGTTGTGACTGTGTCACCCATACATCACATTCACAGCCTGACCTGCTTCTGACTCTCAACCCGCACGCATCCTTCTATCAGGGCCCCAGACGAGACGGCTGCCTACTTTACCAGACGAGACGGCTCCCTACTTTACCAGACGAGACAGCTGCTCTACTTTACAAGACGAGACAGCTGCTCTACTTTACAAGACGAGACAGCTGCTCTACTTTACCAGACGAGACAGCTGCTCTACTTTACCAGACAAGACAGCTGCTCTACTTTACCAGACGAGACAGCTGCTCTACTTTACCAGACAAGACAGCTGCTCTACTTTACCAGACAAGACAGCTGCTCTACTTTACCAGACAAGACAGCTGCCTACTTTCAAACGAGACAGCTGCTTTACCAGACGAGACAGCTGCTCTACTTTACCAGACGAGACAGCTGCTCTACTTTACCAGATGAGACAGCTGCTCTACTTTACCAGACGAGACAGCTGATCTACTTTACCAGACAAGACAGCTGCCTACTTTACCAAACGAGACAGCTGCTCTACTTTACCAGACGAGACAGCTGCTCTACTTTACCAGACGAGACAGCTGCTCTACTTTACCAGACGAGATAGCTGCCTACTTTACCAGACGAGACAGCTGCCTACTTTACCAGACGAGACAGCTGCCTACTTTACCAGACGAGACAGCTGCCTACTTTACCAGATGAGACAGCTGCTCTACTTTACCAGACGAGACAGCTGCTCTACTTTACCAGACGAGACAGCTGCTCTACTTTACCAGATGAGACAGCTGCTCTACTTTACCAGACGAGACAGCTGCTCTACTTTACCAGACAAGACAGCTGCCTACTTTACCAAACGAGACAGCTGCTCTACTTTACCAGACGAGACAGCTGCTCTACTTTACCAGACGAGACAGCTGCTCTACTTTACCAGATGAGACAGCTGCTCTACTTTACCAGACGAGACAGCTGCTCTACTTTACCAGACGAGACAGCTGCCTACTTTACCAGACGAGACAGCTGCCTACTTTACCAGACGAGACAGCTGCTCTACTTTACCAGACGAGACAGCTGCTCTACTTTACCAGCTTGTCAAGACAAGGGTGGAAGGTGACATGATTGTCAATGAAATATGTTAATGGGTTTTCTTTGTCAGGTTGTGTGTATTTTGAGTAGTTTATTTGGTTACAATACCTTTTGACACTAAAGTATGGATTGACTGTTATAGATACATCTATTAAGCTAGACCGTACTGATAAAAGTAGCAAAAAGGGAGGAAATGAAAAGGGTCACACTTGTTTGGATAGTCCAGATAGTCCATCTTTTGATGTTAGCTGGTCATACTATCAACAAATTATCTGTTGATAAGCAACTGCTTGCTGAAGATATGGTTAGGGTTAGAATAATGGTTAAGGGCTAGTGTAAGAGTTAATTTTAAGGTTAGGACAAGGATTAAGGTTAGCGTTAGGGCTGGGGCTAGTAGTTAGGGTTAGGGTTGGAGCTAGTAGTTAGCGTTAGGGCTGGGGCTAGTAGTTAGGGTTAGGGCTGGGGCTAGTTGTTAGCGTTAGGGATGGCGCTAGTATTTAGCGTTAGAGCTGGGGCTAGTAGTTAGCGTTAGGGCCGGGGCTAGTAGTTAGCATAAGGGCCGGGGCTAGTAGTTAGCGTTAGGGTCGGGGCTAGTAGTTAGCGTTAGGGCCGGGGCTAGTAGTTAGCGTTAGGGCCGGGGCTAGTAGTTAGCGTTAGAGCTGGGGCTAGTAGTTAGCGTTAGAGCTGGGGCTAGTAGTTAACATTAGAGCTGGGGCTAGTAGTTAGGGCTGGGGCTAGTATTTAGCGTTAGAGCTGGGGCTAGTAGTTTGCGTTAAGGCTGGGGTTAGTAGTTAGCATTAGGGCTGGGGCTAGTAGTTAGGGTTAGGGCTGGGGCTAGTAGATAGGGTTAGGGCTGGGGCTAGTAGTTAGCGTTAGGACTGGGGCTAGTAGTTAGCATTAGGGCTGGGGCTAGTAGTTAGGGTTAGGGCTGGGGCTAGTAGTTAGGGTTAGGGCTGGGGCTAGTAGATAGGGTTAGGGCTGGGGCTAGTAGTTAGGGTATCGTTAGGGCTGGGGCTAGTAGTTAGGGTTAGGGCTGGGGCTAGTAGTTAGGATAGAGCTGGGGCTAGTAGTTAGCGTTAGGACTGGGGCTAGTAGTTAGCATTAGGGCTGGGGCTAGTAGTTAGGGTTAGGGCTGGGGCTAGTAGTTAGGGTTAGGGCTGGGGCTAGTAGTTAGGGTTAGGGCTGGGGCTAGTAGTTAGGGTTAGGGCTGGGGCTAGTAGATAGGGTTAGGGCTGGGGCTAGTAGTTAGCGTTAGGGCTGGGGTTAGTAGTTAGCGTTAGGGCTGGGGCTAGTAGTTAGCGTTAGGGCTGGGGCTTGTAGTTAGCGTTAGGGCTGGGGCTAGTAGTTAGCGTTAGGGCTGGGGCTAGTAGTTAGGATAGGGCTGGGGCTAGTAGTTAGCGTTAGGGCTGGGGATCGTAGTTAGCGTTAGGGCTGGGGCTAGTAGTTAGCGTTAGGGCTGGGGCTAGTAGTTAGCTTTAGGGCTGGGTCTAGTAGTTAGGATAGGGCTGGGGCTAGTAGTTAGTGTTAGGGCTGGGGCTAGTAGTTAGCATTAAGCCTGGGGCTAATAGTTAGCATTAGGGCTGGGGCTAGTAGTTAGGATAGGGCTGGGGCTAGTAGTTAGCGTTAGGGCTGGGGATTGTAGTTAGCGTTAGGGCTGGGGCTAGTAGTTAGCGTTAGGGCTGGGGCTAGTAGTTAGCGTTAGGGCTGGGGCTAGTAGTTAGGATAGGGCTGGGGCTAGTAGTTAGCGTTAGGGCTGGGGTTAGTAGTTAGCGTTAGGACTGGGGCTAGTAGTTAGCATTAGGGCTGGGGCTAGTAGTTAGGGTTAGGGCTGGGGCTAGTAGATAGGGTTAGGGCAGGGGCTAGTAGTTAGCATTAGAGCTGGGGCTAGTAGTTAGGGTTAGAGCTGGGGCTAGTAGTTAGGTTAGCGTTAGGGCTGGGGCTAGGAGTTAGCGTTAGGGCTGGGACTAATAGTTGGGATTAGAGCTGGGGCTAGTAGTTAGGGTTAGGGCTGGGGCTAGTAGTTAGGTTAGAGCTGGGGCTAGTAGTTAGGTTAGCATTAGGGCTAGTAGTTAGCGTTAGGGCTGGGGCTAGTAGTTGGGATAGGGCTGGGGCTAGTAGTTAGGGTTAGGGCTGGGGCTAGTAGTTAGCATTAGGGCTGGGGCTAATAGATAGGGTTAGGGCTGGGGCTAGTAGTTAGGGTATCGTTAGGGCTGGGGCTAGTAGTTAGGGTTAGGGCTGGGGCTAGTAGTTAGGATAGAGCTGGGGCTAGTAGTTAGCGTTAGGACTGGGGCTAGTAGTTAGCATTAGGGCTGGGGCTAGTAGTTAGGGTTAGGGCTGGGGCTGGGGCTAGTAGTTAGGGTTAGGGCTGGGGCTAGTAGTTAGGGTTAGGGCTGGGGCTAGTAGTTAGGGCTGGGGCTAGTAGTTAGCGTTAGGGCTGGGGCTTGTAGTTAGCGTTAGGGCTGGGGCTAGTAGTTAGCGTTAGGGGCTGGGGCTAGTAGTTAGGATAGGGCTGGGGCTAGTAGTTAGCGTTAGGGCTGGGGATTGTAGTTAGCGTTAGGGCTGGGGCTAGTAGTTAGCGTTAGGGCTGGGGCTAGTAGTTAGCTTTAGGGCTGGGTCTAGTAGTTAGGATAGGGCTGGGGCTAGTAGTTAGTGTTAGGGCTGGGGCTAGTAGTTAGCATTAGGGCTGGGGCTAATAGTTAGCATTAGGGCTGGGGCTAGTAGTTAGGATAGGGCTGGGGCTAGTAGTTAGCGTTAGGGCTGGGGATTGTAGTTAGCGTTAGGGCTGGGGCTAGTAGTTAGCGTTAGGGCTGGGGCTAGTAGTTAGCATTAGGGCTGGGGCTAGTAGTTAGGATAGGGCTGGGGCTAGATGTTAGCGTTAGGGCTGGGGCTAGTAGTTAGCGTTAGGACTGGGGCTAGTAGTTAGCATTATGGCTGGGGCTAGTAGATAGGGTTAGGGCTGGGGATAGTAGTTAGCATTAGGGCTGGGGCTAATAGTTGGGATTAGAGCTGGGGCTAGTAGTTTGGGCTGGGGATAGTAGTTAGGATAGGGATGGGGCTAGTTGTTAGCGTTAGGGCTGGGGCTAGTAGTTAGTATTAGGGCTGGGGATAGTAGTTAGCATTAGGGCTGGGGCTAGTAGTTAGCATTAGGGCTGGGGCTATTAGTTAGGTTAGGGCTGGGGCTAGTAGATAGGGTTAGGGCTGGGGCTAGTAGTTGGGGGTATCATTAGGGCTGGGGCTAATAGTTAGGGTTAGGGCTGGGGCTAGTAGTTAGGGTAGAGCTGGGGCTAGTAGTTAGCGTTAGGACTGGGGCTAGTAGTTAGCATTAGGGCTGGGGCTAGTAGTTAGCATTAGGGCTGGGGCTAGTAGTTAGCATTAGGGCTGGGGCTAGTAGATAGGGTTAGGGCTGGGGATAGTAGTTAGCATTAGGGCTGGGGCTAATAGTTGGGATTAGAGCTGGGGCTAGTAGTTTGGGCTGGGGATGGTAGTTAGGATAGGGCTGGGGCTAGTAGTTAGCGTTAGGGCTGGGGCTAGTAGTTAGTATTAGGGCTGGGGATAGTAGTTAGCATTAGGGCTGGGGCTCTTAGTTAGGGTTAGGGCTGGGGCCAGTAGATAGGGTTAGGGCTGGGGCTAGTAGATAGGGTTAGGGCTGGGGCTAGTAGTTAGGGTTAGGGCTGGGGCTAGTAGTTAGGGATAGAGCTGGGGCTAGTAGTTAGCGTTAGGACTGGGGCTAGTAGTTAGCATTAGGGCTGGGGCTAGTAGTTAGCATTAGGGCTGGGGCTAGTAGTTAGGGTTAGGGCTGGGGCTAGTAGTTAGGGTTAGGGCTGGGGCTAGTAGTTAGGGTTAGGGCTGGGGCTAGTAGATAGGGTTAGGGCTGGGGCTAGTAGTTAGTGTTAGGGCTGGGGTTAGTAGTTAGCGTTAGGGCTGGGGCTAGTAGTTAGGATAGGGCTGGGGCTAGTAGTTAGCGTTAGGGCTGGGGCTAGTAGTTAGCATTAGGGCTGGGGCTAGTAGTTAGGGTTAGGGCTGGGGGCTAGTAGTTAGGGTTAGGGCTGGGGCTGGGTTAGAGCTAGGGTTAGGGCTGGGGCTAGTAGTTAGTTAGCATTAGGGCTGGGGCTAAGTTAGTTGGGATTAGAGCTGGGGCTAGTAGTTTGGGCTGGGGCTAGTAGTTAGCGTTAGGGCTGGGGCTAGTAGTTAGGATTAGGGCTGGGGCTAGTAGTTAGCGTTAGGGCTGGGGCTAGTAGTTAGTATTAGGGCTGGGGATAGTAGTTAGCATTAGGGCTGGGGCTAGTAGTTAGCGTTAGGGCTGGGGGGTTAGTAGTTCGGGTAGGGTAGCGTTAGGGCTGAGGCTAGTAGTTAGCGTTAGAGCTGGGGCTAGTAGTTAGGGTTAGGGCTGGGGCTAGTAGTTAGCGTTAGGGCTGGGGCTAGTAGTTAGGGCTGCGTTAGGGCTGGGGCTAATAGTTGGGATTAGAGCTGGGGCTAGTAGTTTGGGCTGGGGATAGTAGTTAGGATAGGGCTGGGGCTAGTAGTTAGCGTTAGGGCTGGGGCTAGTAGTTAGTTATTAGTAGTTAGCTGGGGCTAGTAGTTAGGGTTAGGGCTGGGGCTAGTAGATAGGGTTAGGGCTGGGGCTAGTAGTTAGCATTAGGGCTGGGGCTAATAGTTGGGTTAGGGCTGGGGCTAGTAGTTTTGGGCTGGGAGTAGTTAGTTAGGATAGGGCTGGGGCTAGTAGTTAGCGTTAGGGCTGGGGCTAGTAGTTAGCTAGTCGTTAGGAGCTGGGGAGTAGTTAGTTAGCAGCTAGGGCTAGTAGGCTGCTGGGGCTAGTAGTTAGGGTTAGGGCTGGGGCTAGTAGATTAGGGTTAGTAGTTAGCTAGGGCTGGGGCTAGTTAGTTAGGGTAGATCGTTAGGGCTGGGGCTAGTAGTTAGGGTTAGGGCTGGGGGTAGTTAGGGTTAGGGCTGGGGCTAGTAGTTAGGATAGAGCTGGGGCTAGTAGTTAGCGTTAGGACTGGGGCTAGTAGTTAGCATTAGGGCTGGGGCTAGTAGTTAGGGTTAGGGCTGGGGCTAGTAGATAGGGTTAGGGCTGGGGCTAGTAGTTAGGGTAGCGTTAGGGCTGGGACTAGTAGTTCGTGTTAGGGCGGGGAATAGTAGTTAGTGTTAGGGCTGGGAATAGTAGTTAGCATTAGGGCCGGGGTTAGTAATTAGCGTTAGGGCTGGGGTTAGTAGTTCGGGTAAGGGCTGAGGCTAGTAGTTAGCGTTAGAGCTGGGGCTAGTAGTTAGGGTTAGGGCTGGGGATAGTAGTTAGCATTAGGGCCGGGGTTAGTAATTAGCGTTAGGGCTGGGGTTAGTAGTTCGGGTAAGGGCTGAGGCTAGTAGTTAGCGTTAGAGCTGGGGCTAGTAGTTAGGGTTAGGGCTGGGGCTAGTAGTTAGCGTTAGGGCTGGGGCTTGTAGCTAGCGTTAGGGCTGGGGCTAGTGGTTAGGGTTAGGGCTGGGGCTAGTAGTTAGGGTAGCGTTAGGGCTGGTGCTAGTAGTTAGGGTAGCGTTAGGGCTGGGACTAGTAGTTAGTGTTAGGGCTGGGAATAGTAGTTAGTGTTAGGGCTGGGAATAGTAGTTAGCATTAGGGCCGGGGTTAGTAATTAGCGTTAGGGCTGGGGTTAGTAGTTCGGGTAAGGTCTGAGGCTAGTAGTTAGCGTTAGAGCTGGGGCTAGTAGTTAGGGTTAGGGCTGGGGATAGTAGTTAGCATTAGGGCCGGGGTTAGTAATTAGCGTTAGGGCTGGGGTTAGTAGTTCGGGTAAGGGCTGAGGCTAGTAGTTAGCGTTAGAGCTGGGGCTAGTAGTTAGGGTTAGGGCTGGGGCTAGTAGTTAGCGTTAGGGCTGGGGCTTGTAGCTAGCGTTAGGGCTGGGGCTAGTGGTTAGGGTTAGGGCTGGGGCTAGTAGTTAGGTTAGAGCTGGGGCTAGTAGTTAGGTTAGCATTAGGGCTAGTAGTTAGCGTTAGGGCTGGGGCTAGTAGTTGGGATAGGGCTGGGGCTAGTAGTTAGCGTTAGGGCTGGGGCTAGTAGTTAGCATTAGGGCTGGGGATAGTAGTTAGCATTAGGGCTGGGGCTAGTAGTTAGGGTTAGGGCTGGGGCTAGTAGTTAGGGTTAGCGCTGGGGCTAGTAGTTAGCGTTAGAGCTGGGGCTAGTAGTTAGAGTTAGGGCTGGGGCTAGTAGTTAGGTTAGAGCTGGGGCTAGTAGTTAGGATAGAGCTGGGGCTAGTAGTTAGGGTTAGGGCTGGGGATAGTAGTTAGCATTAGGGCCGGGGCTAGTAGTTAGCGTTAGGGCAGGGGCTAGTTGTTAGCATTAGGTCCAGGGATAGTAGTTAGCATTAGGGCCGGGGCTAGTAGTTAGCATTAGGGCAGGGGCTAGTAGTTAGCATTAGAGCTGGGGCTAGTAGTTAGGGTAAGGGCTGGCTAGTAGTTAGCGTTAGAGCTTGGGGCTAGTAGTTAGGGTTAGGGCTGGGGCTAGTAGTTAGGTTAGAGCTGGGGCTAGTAGTTAGGTTAGCGTTAGGGCTGGGGCTAGTAGTTAGGGTTAGGGTTAGGGCTGGGGCTAGTAGTTTTAGCATTAGGGGAGTTAGCGTTAGGGCTGGGGCTGTAGCTAGCGTTAGGGCTGGGGCTAGTGGTTAGCGTTAGGGCTGGGGCTAGTAGTTAGGGTTAGGGCTGGGGCTAGTAGTAGTTAGCGTTAGGGCTGGGGCTAATAGTTGGGATTAGAGCTGGGGCTAGTTAGTTAGGGCTGGGGATAATAGTTAGCGTTAGAGCTGGGGCTAGTAGTTAGGGTTAGGGCTGGGGCTAGTAGTTAGGTTAGAGCTGGGGCTAGTAGTTAGGTTAGAGCTGGGGCTAGTAGTTAGGTTAGCATTAGGGCTAGTAGTTAGCGTTAGGGCTGGGGATAGTAGTTAGCATTAGGGCTGGGGCTAGTAGTTAGGTATGGGCTGGGGCTAGTAGTTAGGGTTAGCGCTGGGGCTAGTAGTTAGTGTTAGAGCTGGGGCTAGTAGTTAGGGTTAGGGTTAGGGCTGGGGCTAGTAGTTAGGTTAGAGCTGGGGCTAGTAGTTAGGATAGAGCTGGGGCTAGTAGTTAGCGTTAGGCTGGGGCTAGTAGTTAGCATTAGGGCTGGGGCTAATAGTTGGGATTAGAGCTGGGGCTAGTAATTTGGGCTGGGGATAGTAGTTAGGATAGGGCTGGGGCTAGTAGTTAGCGTTAGGACTGGGGCTAGTAGTTAGCGTTAGGGCTGGGGATAGTAGTTAGCATTAGGGCTGGGGCTAATAGTTGGGATTAGAGCTGGGGCTAGTAGTTTGGGCTGGGGATAGTAGTTAGGATAGGGCTGGGGCTAGTAGTTAGCGTTAGGGCTGGGGCTAGTAGTTAGCGTTAGGGCTGGGGATAGTAGTTAGCATTAGGGCTGGGGCTAGTAGTTAGGGTTAGGGCTGGGGCTAGTAGATAGGGTTAGGGCTGGGGATAGTAGTTAGCATTAGGGCTGGGGCTAATAGTTGGGATTAGAGCTGGGGCTAGTAGTTTGGGCTGGGGATAGTAGTTAGGATAGGGCTGGGGCTAGTAGTTAGCGTTAGGGCTGGGGCTAGTAGTTAGTATTAGGGCTGGGGATAGTAGTTAGCATTAGGGCTGGGGCTAGTAGTTAGCATTAGGGCTGGGGCTAGTAGTTAGGGTTAGGGCTGGGGCTAGTAGATAGGGTTAGGGCTGGGGCTAGTAGTTAGGGTATCATTAGGGTTGGGGCTAGTAGTTAGGGTTAGGGCTGGGGCTAGTAGTTCGGGTTAGGGCTAGGGCTGGGGCTAGTAGTTAGCATTAGGGCTGGGGCTAGTAGATAGGGTTAGGGCTGGGGCTAGTAGTTAGCATTAGGGCTGGGGCTAATAGTTGGGATTAGAGCTGGGGCTAGTAGTTCGGGCTGGGGATGGTAGTTAGGATAGGGCTGGGGCTAGTAGTTAGCGTTAGGGCTGGGTAGCTAGTAGTTAGTATTAGGGCTGGGGATAGTAGTTAGCATTAGGGCTGGGGCTAGTAGTTAGGGTTAGGGCTGGGGCTAGTAGATAGGGTTAGGGCTGGGGCTAGTAGATGGCTGGGGCTAGGGTTAGGGCTGGGGCTAGTAGTTAGGGTTAGGGCTGGGGCTAGTAGTTAGGATAGAGCTGGGGCTAGTAGTTAGCGTTAGGACTGGGGCTAGTTAGTTAGCATTAGGGCTGGGGCTAGTAGTTAGCATTAGGGCTGGGGCTAGTAGTTAGGGTTAGGAGCTGGGGCTAGTAGTTAGGGTTAGGGCTGGGGCTAGTAGTTAGGGTTAGGGCTGGGGCTAGTAGATAGGGTTAGGGCTGGGGCTAGTAGTTAGCGTTAGGGCTGGGGTTAGTAGTTAGCGTTAGGGCTGGGGCTAGTAGTTAGCGTTAGGGCTGGGGCTAGTAGTTAGCATTAGGGCTGGGGCTAGTAGTTAGCGTTAGGGCTGGGGCTAGTAGTTAGGATAGGGCTGGGGCTAGTAGTTAGCGTTAGGGCTGGGGATTGTAGTTAGCGTTAGGGCTGGGGCTAGTAGTTAGGATAGGGCTGGGGCTAGTAGTTAGCTAGGGCTGGGGCTAGTAGTTAGCGTTAGGGCTGGGGCTAGTAGTTAGGATAGGGCTGGGGCTAGTAGTTAGCGTTAGGGCTGGGGATTATAGTTAGCGTTAGGGCTGGGGCTAGTAGTTAGGATAGGGCTGGGGCTAGTAGTTAGCGTTAGGGCTGGGGCTAGTAGTTAGCGTTAGGGCTGGGGCTAGTAGTTAGGGTTAGGGCTGGGGCTAGTAGATAGGGTTAGGGCTGGGGCTAGTAGTTAGCATTAGGGCTGGGGCTAATAGTTGGGATTAGAGCTGGGGCTAGTAGTTTGGGCTGGGGATAGTAGTTAGGATAGGGCTGGGGCTAGTAGTTAGCATTAGGGCTGGGGCTAGTAGATAGGGTTAGGGCTGGGGCTAGTAGTTAGCATTAGGGCTGGGGCTAATAGTTGGGATTAGAGCTGGGGCTAGTAGTTTGGGCTGGGGCTAGTAGTTAGAGTTAGGGCTGGGGCTAGTAGATAGGGTTAGGGCTGGGGCTAGTAGTTAGGGTATCGTTAGGGCTGGGGCTAGTAGTTAGGGTTAGGGCTGGGGCTAGTAGTTAGGATAGAGCTGGGGCTAGTAGTTAGCGTTTGGACTGGGGCTAGTAGTTAGCATTAGGGCTGGGGCTAGTAGTTAGGGTTAGGGCTGGGGCTAGTAGATAGGGTTAGGGCTGGGGCTAGTAGTTAGGGTAGCGTTAGGGCTGGTGCTAGTAGTTAGGGTAGCGTTAGGGCTGGGACTAGTAGTTAGTGTTAGGGCTGGGAATAGTAGTTAGTGTTAGGGCTGGGAATAGTAGTTAGCATTAGGGGCTGGGGTTAGTAATTAGCGTTAGGGCTGGGGTTAGTAGTTTGGGTAAGGGCTGAGGCTAGTAGTTAGCGTTAGAGCTGGGGCTAGTAGTTAGGGTTAGGGCTGGGGATAGTAGTTAGCATTAGGGCTGGGGCTAGTAGTTAGCGTTAGGGCAGGGGCTAGTTGTTAGCATTAGGTCCAGGGATAGTAGTTAGCATTAGGGCGGGGCTAGTAGTTAGCATTAGGGCAGGGGCTAGTAGTTAGCATTAGAGCTGGGGCTAGTAGTTAGGTAGTAGGGCTGAGGCTAGTAGTTAGCGTTAGAGCTTGGGCTAGTAGTTAGGGTTAGGGCGTTAGGGCTGGGGCTAGTAGTTAGGTTAGAGCTGGGGCTAGTAGTTAGGTTAGCGTTAGGGCTGGGGCTAGTAGTTAGGGTTAGGGCTGGGGCTAGTATTTAGCATTAGGGCTGGGGCTTGTAGCTAGCGTTAGGGCTGGGGCTAGTGGTTAGGGTTAGGGCTGGGGCTTGTAGCTAGCGTTAGGGCTGGGGCTAGTGGTTAGGGTTAGGGCTGGGGCTAGTAGTTAGGGTTAGGGCTGGGGCTAGTAGTTGGGATTAGAGCTGGGGCTAGTAGTTAGGGCTGGGGATAATAGTTAGCGTTAGAGCTGGGGCTAGTAGTTAGGGTTAGGGCTGGGGCTAGTAGTTAGGTTAGAGCTGGGGCTAGTAGTTAGGTTAGAGCTGGGGCTAGTAGTTAGGTTAGCATTAGGGCTAGTAGTTAGCGTTAGGGCTGGGGATAGTAGTTAGCATTAGGGCTGGGGCTAGTAGTTAGGGTTAGGGCTGGGGCTAGTAGTTAGGGTTAGCGCTGGGGCTAGTAGTTAGTGTTAGAGCTGGGGCTAGTAGTTAGGGTTAGGGATGGGGCTAGTAGTTAGGTTAGAGCTGGGGCTAGTAGTTAGGATAGAGCTGGGGCTAGTAGTTAGGTTAGAGCTGGGGCTAGTAGTTAGGTTAGCATTAGGGCTAGTAGTTAGCGTTAGGGCTGGGGATAGTAGTTAGCATTAGGGCTGGGCTACTAGTTAGGGTTAGGGCTGGGGCTAGTAGTTAGGGTTAGCGCTGGGGCTAGTAGTTAGTGTTAGAGCTGGGGCTAGTAGTTAGGGTTAGGGATGGGGCTAGTAGTTAGGTTAGAGCTGGGGCTAGTAGTTAGGATAGAGCTGGGGCTAGTAGTTAGCGTTAGGGCTGGGGCTAGTAGTTAGCATTAGGGCTGGGGCTAGTAGTTAGGGTTAGCGCTAGGGCTAGTAGTTAGTGTTAGAGCTGGGGCTAGTAATTTGGGCTGGGGATAGTAGTTAGGATAGGGCTGGGGCTAGTAGTTAGCGTTAGGACTGGGGCTAGTAGTTAGCGTTAGGGCTGGGGATAGTAGTTAGCATTAGGGCTGGGGCTAGTAGTTAGGGTTAGGGCTGGGGCTAGTAGATAGGGTTAGGGCTGGGGATAGTAGTTAGCATTAGGGCTGGGGCTAGTAGTTAGGGTTAGCGCTGGGGCTAGTAGTTAGTGTTAGAGCTGGGGCTAGTAGTTAGGTTAGCATTAGGGCTAGTAGTTAGCGTTAGGGGCTGGGGATAGTAGTTAGCATTAGGGCTGGGGCTAGTAGTTAGGGTTAGGGCTGGGGCTAGTAGTTAGGGTTAGCGCTGGGGCTAGTAGTTAGTGTTAGAGCTGGGGCTAGTAGTTAGAGTTAGGGATGGGGCTAGTAGTTAGGTTAGAGCTGGGGCTAGTAGTTAGGATAGAGCTGGGGCTAGTAGTTAGCGTTAGGGCTGGGGCTAGTAGTTAGCATTAGGGCTGGGGCTAATAGTTGGGATTAGAGCTGGGGCTAGTAATTTGGGCTGGGGATAGTAGTTAGGTTAGGGCTGGGGCTAGTAGTTAGGGTTAGGGCTGGGGCTAGTAGTTAGGGTTAGGGCTGGGGATAGTAGTTAGCATTAGGGCTGGGGCTAATAGTTTGGGCTGGGGATAGTAGTTAGGATAGGGCTGGGGCTAGTAGTTAGCGTTAGGGCTGGGGCTAGTAGTTAGTAGTTTAGGGCTGGGGATAGTAGTTAGCGTTAGGGCTGGGGCTAGTAGTTAGGTTAGCATTAGGGCTAGTAGTTAGCGTTAGGGCTGGGGCTAGTAGTTAGGATAGGGCTGGGGCTAGTAGTTAGCGTTAGGACTGGGGCTAGTAGTTAGCGTTAGGGCTGGGGATAGTAGTTAGCATTAGGGCTGGGGCTAGTAGTTAGGGTTAGGGCTGGGGCTAGTAGAGGGTTAGGGCTGGGGGTTAGGGCTGGGGATAGTAGTTAGCATTAGGGCTGGGGCTAGTAGTTAGGCTAGTTAGCGCTGGGGCTAGTAGTTAGTGTTAGAGCTGGGGCTAGTAGTTAGGTTAGCATTAGGGCTAGTAGTTAGCGTTAGGGCTGGGGATAGTAGTTAGCATTAGGGCTGGGGCTAGTAGTTAGGGTTAGGGCTGGGGCTAGTAGTTAGGGTTAGCTGGGGCTAGTAGTTAGTGTTAGAGCTGGGGCTAGTAGTTAGAGTTAGGGATGGGGCTAGTAGTTAGGTTAGAGCTGGGGCTAGTAGTTAGGATAGAGCTGGGGCTAGTAGTTAGCGTTAGGGCTGGGGCTAGTAGTTAGCATTAGGGCTGGGGCTAATAGTTGGGATTAGAGCTGGGGCTAGTAATTTGGGCTGGGGATAGTAGTTAGGATAGGGCTGGGGCTAGTAGTTAGGGTTAGGGCTGGGGCTAGTAGATAGGGTTAGGGCTGGGGATAGTAGTTAGCATTAGGGCTGGGGCTAATAGTTTGGGCTGGGGATAGTAGTTAGGATAGGGCTGGGGCTAGTAGTTAGCGTTAGGGCTGGGGCTAGTAGTTAGTATTAGGGCTGGGGATAGTAGTTAGCGTTAGGGCTGGGGCTAGTAGTTAGGTTAGCATTAGGGCTAGTAGTTAGCGTTAGGGCTGGGGCTAGTAGTTAGGATAGGGCTGGGGCTAGTAGTTAGCGTTAGGGCTGGGGATAGTAGTTAGCATTAGGGCTGTAGGGCTAGTAGTTAGGGTTAGGGCTGGGGCTAGTAGTTAGGGTTAGCGCTGGGGCTAGTAGTTAGCGTTAGAGCTGGGGCTAGTAGTTAGCGTTAGAGCTGGGGCTAGTAGTTAGGATAGAGCTGGGGCTAGTAGTTAGCGTTAGGGCTGGGGATAGTAGTTAGGATAGGGCTGGGGCTAGTAGTTAGCGTTAGGGCTGGGGCTAGTAGTTAGTATTAGGGCTGGGGATAGTAGTTAGCATTAGGGCTGGGGCTAGTAGTTAGGGTTAGGGCTGGGGCTAGTAGATAGGGTTAGGGCTGGGGCTAGTAGTTAGGGTATCGTTAGGGCTGGGGCTAGTAGTTAGCGTTAGGGCTGGGGATAGTAGTTAGGATAGGGCTGGGAATAGTAGTTAGTGTTAGGGCTGGGAATAGTAGTTAGCATTAGGGCGGGGTTAGTAATTAGCGTTAGGGCTGGGGTTAGTAGTTTGGGTAAGGGCTGAGGCTAGTAGTTAGCGTTAGAGCTGGGGCTAGTAGTTAGGGTTAGGGCTGGGGATAGTAGTTAGCATTAGGGCCGGGGCTAGTAGTTAGCGTTAGGGCAGGGGCTAGTTGTTAGCATTAGGTCCAGGGATAGTAGTTAGCTTTAGGGCCGGGGCTAGTAGTTAGCATTAGGGCAGGGGCTAGTAGTTAGCATTAGGGCTGGGGCTAGTAGTTAGAGTTAGGGCTGGGGCTAGTAGTTAGTATTAGGGCTGGGGATAGTAGTTAGCATTAGGGCTGGGGCAAGTAGTTAGGGTTAGGGCTGGGGCTAGTAGATAGGGTTAGGGCTGGGGCTAGTAGTTAGGGTATCGTTAGGGCTGGGGCTAGTAGTTAGGGTTAGGGCTGGGGCTAGTAGTTAGGATAGAGCTGGGGCTAGTAGTTAGCGTTAGGACTGGGGCTAGTAGTTAGCATTAGGGCTGGGGCTAGTAGTTAGGGTTAGGGCTGGGGCTAGTAGATAGGGTTAGGGCTGGGGCTAGTAGTTAGGGTAGCGTTAGGGCTGGTGCTAGTAGTTAGGGTAGCGTTAGGGCTGGGACTAGTAGTTAGTGTTAGGGCTGGGAATAGTAGTTAGTGTTAGGGCTGGGAATAGTAGTTAGCATTAGGGCCGGGGTTAGTAATTAGCGTTAGGGCTGGGGTTAGTAGTTTGGGTAAGGGCTGAGGCTAGTAGTTAGCGTTAGAGCTGGGGCTAGTAGTTAGGGTTAGGGCTGGGGATAGTAGTTAGCATTAGGGCCGGGGCTAGTAGTTAGCGTTAGGGCAGGGGCTAGTTGTTAGCATTAGGTCCAGGGATAGTAGTTAGCATTAGGGCCGGGGCTAGTAGTTAGCATTAGGGCAGGGGCTAGTAGTTAGCATTAGAGCTGGGGCTAGTAGTTAGGGTAAGGGCTGAGGCTAGTAGTTAGCGTTAGAGCTTGGGCTAGTAGTTAGGGTTAGGGCCGGGGCTAGTAGTTAGGTTAGAGCTGGGGCTAGTAGTTAGGTTAGCGTTAGGGCTGGGGCTAGTAGTTAGGGTTAGGGCTGGGGCTAGTATTTAGCATTAGGGCTGGGGCTTGTAGCTAGCGTTAGGGCTGGGGCTAGTGGTTAGGGTTAGGGCTGGGGCTAGTAGTTAGGGTTAGGGCTGGGGCTAGTAGTTAGCGTTAGGGCTGGGGCTAATAGTTGGGATTAGAGCTGGGGCTAGTAGTTAGGGCTGGGGATAATAGTTAGCGTTAGAGCTGGGGCTAGTAGTTAGGGTTAGGGCTGGGGCTAGTAGTTAGGTTAGAGCTGGGGCTAGTAGTTAGGTTAGAGCTGGGGCTAGTAGTTAGGTTAGCATTAGGGCTAGTAGTTAGCGTTAGGGCTGGGGATAGTAGTTAGCATTAGGGCTGGGGCTAGTAGTTAGGGTTAGGGCTGGGGCTAGTAGTTAGGGTTAGCGCTGGGGCTAGTAGTTAGCGTTAGGACTGGGGCTAGTAGTTAGCGTTAGGGCTGGGGATAGTAGTTAGCATTAGGGCTGGGGCTAGTAGTTAGGGTTAGGGCTGGGGCTAGTAGATAGGTTTAGGGCTGGGGATAGTAGTTAGCATTAGGGCTGGGGCTAGTAGTTAGGGTTAGGGCTGGGGATAGTAGTTAGGATAGGGCTGGGGCTAGTAGTTAGCGTTAGGGCTGGGGCTAGTAGTTAGGTTAGCATTAGGGCTAGTAGTTAGCGTTAGGGCTGGGGCTAGTAGTTAGCATTAGGGCTGGGGCTAATAGTTGGGATTAGAGCTGGGGCTAGTAGTTTGGGCTGGGGATAGTAGTTAGGATAGGGCTGGGGCTAGTAGTTAGCGTTAGGGCTGGGGCTAGTAGTTAGTATTAGGGCTGGGGCTAGTAGTTAGCGTTAGGGCTGGGGATAGTAGTTAGCATTAGGGCTGGGGCTAGTAGTTAGGGTTAGGGCTGGGGCTAGTAGTTAGGGTTAGCGCTGGGGCTAGTAGTTAGCGTTAGAGATGGGGCTAGTAGTTAGGGTTAGGGCTGGGGCTAGTAGTTAGGTTAGAGCTGGGGCTAGTAGTTAGGATAGAGCTGGGGGCTAGTAGTTAGCGTCAGGGCTGGGGCTAGTAGTTAGCATTAGGGCTGGGGCTAGTAGTTAGCATTAGAGCTGGGGCTAGTAGTTTGGGCTGGGGATAGTAGTTAGGATAGGGCTGGGGCTAGTAGTTAGCGTTAGGACTGGGGCTAGTAGTTAGCGTTAGGGCTGGGGATAGTAGTTAGCATTAGGGCTGGGGCTAGTAGTTAGGGTTAGGGCTGGGGCTAGTAGATAGGGTTAGGGCTGGGGATAGTAGTTAGCATTAGGGCTGGGGCTAATAGTTGGGATTAGAGCTGGGGCTAGTAGTTTGGGCTGGGGATAGTAGTTAGCATTAGGGCTGGGGCTAGTAGTTAGGGTTAGGGCTGGGGCTAGTAGTTAGGGTTAGCGCTGGGGCTAGTAGTTAGCGTTAGGACTGGGGCTAGTAGTTAGCGTTAGGGCTGGGGATAGTAGTTAGCATTAGGGCTGGGGCTAGTAGTTAGGGTTAGGGCTGGGGCTAGTAGATAGGGTTAGGGCTGGGGA